>NW_027490303.1:0-306078 GCF_050948175.1 Xylocopa sonorina
TATAACATGATTTGCGAAGTGTTATGTATTCCTCGTCTACACTTCAAATGAATGTGAATGCGATACTTCCTCGCTAGGAAATAGCGTTTGCAGATGTCTACGTATCGTAGCAATAGCTTTCTAATGCTTCTAAAAACGCGATATCGCATCTCATTTCTATGCTTCATGGTAAGATATAATATGATTTGCGAAGTGTCATGAATTCCTCGTCTACACTTCAAATGAATGTAAATGCGACACTTCCTTGCTAGGAAATAGCGTCTGCAGATGTCTAGGTATCGTAGCAATAGAGTTCTAATGCTTCTTGAAACGCGATATTGCATCTCATTTCTATGTTTCATGGTAAGATATAATATGATTTGCGAAGTGTCATGTATTCCTCGTCTACACATCAAATGAATGTAAATGCGACACTTCCTAGCTAGGAAATAGCGTCTGCAGATGTCTAGGTATCGTAGCAATAGAGTTCTAATGCTTCTTAAAACGCGATATCGCATCTCATTTCTATGTTTCATGGTAAGATACAACATGATTTGCGAAGTGTTATGTATTCCTCGTCTACACTTCAAATGAATGTAAATGCGACACTTCCCTGCAAGGAAGTAGCGTTTGCAGATGTCTACGTATCGTAGCAATAGAGTTCTTATGATTCTTAAAACGAGATATTGCATCTCATATCTATGTTTCATGATAAGATATAATATGATTTGCGAAGTGTCATGTATTCCTCGTCTACACTTCAAATGAATGTAAATGCGACACTTCCTTGCAAGGAAATAGCGTTTGCAGATGTCTACGTATCGAAGCAATAGAGTTTAAATGATTCTTAAAACGAGATATTGCATCTCATATCCATGTTTCATGATAAGATATAATATGATTTGCGAAGTGTCATGTATTCCTCGTCTACACTTCAAATGAATGTAAATGCGACACTTCCTTGCAAGGAAATAGCGTTTGCAGATGTCTACGTATCGAAGCAATAGAGTTTAAATGATTCTTAAAACGAGATATTGCATCTCATATCTATGTTTCATGATAAGATATAATATGATTTGCGAAGTGTCATGTATTCCTCGCCTACACTTCAAATGAATGTAAATGCGACACTTCCTTGCTAGGAAATAGCGTCTTCAGATGTCTAGGTATCGCAGCAATAGAGTTCTAATGCGTCTTAAAACGCGATATTGCATCTCATTTCTGTTTCATGGTAAGATATAATAAGATTTGCGAAGTGTCATGTATTCCTCGTCTACACTTCAAATGAATGTAAATGCGACACTTCCTTGCTAGGAAATAGCGTCTGCAGATGTCTAGGTATCGTAGCAATAGAGTTCTAATGCTTCTTCAAACGCGATATCGCATCTCATTTCTATGTTTCATGGTAAGATATAATATGATTTGCGAAGTGTTATGTATTCCTCGTCTACACTTCAAATGAAGGTAAATGCGACACTTCCCTGCAAGGAAATAGCGTTTGCAGATGTCTACGTATTGAAGCAATAGAGTTCAAATGCTTCCTAAAACGAGATTTTGCATCTCATTTCTATGTTTCATGGTAAGGTATAATATGATTTGCGAAGTGTTATGTATTCCTCGTCTACACTTCAAATGAATGTAAATGCGACACTTCCTTGCAAGGAAATAGCGTCTGCAGATGTCTACGTATCGTAGCATTAGAGTTCTTATGATACTTAAAACGTGATATCGCATCTCATTTCTATGTTTCATGGTAAGGTATAATATGATTTGCGAAGTGTTATGTATTCCTCGTCTACACTTCAAATGAATGTAAATGCGACACTTCCTTGTAAGGAAATAGCGTTTGCAGATATTTACCTATCGTAGCAATAGAGTTCTAGTGCTTCTTGAAACGCGATATCGCATCTCATTTC
Organism: Xylocopa sonorina; assembly: GCF_050948175.1. Taxonomy (NCBI): domain Eukaryota; kingdom Metazoa; phylum Arthropoda; class Insecta; order Hymenoptera; family Apidae; genus Xylocopa; species Xylocopa sonorina. The sequence continues at coordinate 1,896 of NW_027490303.1, forward strand.
TATGTTTCATGGTAAGATATAATGTGATTTGCGAAGTGTTATGTATTCCTCGTCTACACTTCAAATGAATGTAAATGCGACACTTCCTTGCAAGGAAATAGCGTTTGCAGATGTCTACGTATCGTAGCAATAGAGTTCTTATGATTCTTAAAACGCGATATCGCATCACATTCCTATGTTTCATGGTAAGATATAACATGATTTGCGAAGTGTTATGTATTCCTCGTCTACACTTCAAATCAATGTGAATGCGATACTTCCTCGCTAGGAAATAGCGTTTGCAGATGTCTACGTATCGTAGCAATAGCTTTATAGTGCTTCTTAAAACGCGATATCGCATCTCATTTCTATGTTTCATGGTATGATATAACATGATTTGCGAAGTGTTATGTATTCCTCGTCTACACTTCAAATGAATGTGAATGCGATACTTCCTCGCTAGGAAATAGCGATTGCAGATGTCTACGTATCGTATGTAACGTCAGGCGTACCACCTTCCACCCCCACGAGGACGTCTCCACCCACGTCATCTCCAGAGGAGCGATACGACAACTACTTCCTGGAATCACCCGCAATTACGCACCCATACCCCCTGTTCGCGTACATGCGGTCTTAAGTATAAGCACACGACACATTCATGTACATACACACACCACAAACACATAGAATTAAGGAAATGTACATAATATAAGTGCACTAGAATTAAGACGCGTTCACGCTCGAGCGCGCGGCCGACGCGCGCGGCTCACCGCGTAACGCGGTCATCCCCACCACGAGCGGTCTCCCCGCTCTTCCGCCACGCGCCGTCCCCACTGCGGGGCCCAGCGACTCGCGCGCCTCGCGACCCGAGGAGGTCGCAGACGCGCTGGTCCGAGGGCAGTTCCTATCTCGCCTCCGAATCGAGCACTTGGCTCCCAAGCAACGAGCTCTCAGCTCTAATGCTTCTCTTTTTATCGCATCTCCCTTAGCGGAGTCCTTAACGTAAACTTAGTTCTATTTCAATCTCTTATTGTAACCTTATTCAATATCTTAGAATTAGTTGAAGTGTATTAGGGTAGTGAAATTATAGAATATACATTAGCTTTTACCAAATCCAACGCCTCTTTATTCAATATTCAATCACAATTCCTAATTCTAATTCGCTGGTACGCTCGCGAATATCTTACTAGTTCCGAATTCGTCTGCGATAGTCTTGAAGCTGAACGGTTAGAGCGAACCAACGCTTAGCCGCTCTTACTTCACTGCTACCGTAACCGAGTATCTTGCGCCCACGCGGATCCCTGCAAGCTAGAGCGAACCAACGCTTAGCCGAGCAGTACTCTGTCAAAGCGCAAATACTCTCGATGAACTTCGAGCCTCCGAGAAAGCGTACATGACGCGCGGGACGAAAAGAATATATTCGACATCTTATTCGCGAATACGTGGGAGGTACACCCGAGTACCCGTATCCGGATAACCATCGAGCAGCTTCCGTTCCCGTCAAGCAGGTTTTCGCCGCCGTACGTCCCGTACGAGCCCAGGACCGTCGAATTTCAGCGACGATACGCACCAGCCAGGATCAACCTGCGTGGCGCCTTGTTCCGATAACCGTTCCGCCGTTCCAGCCGTACGCAGCTGCGATCCCGGTCTCCGACCCACGACGTCCACGATACCTGGAACGGGAAAGCAAATAGGAATTCTACGCATCGAAAAGGGTATGTGCTGCATGTTTTGTTCGGTAAACCGCGTCCTAACCGCCAACGAACCCAGCTCCGCGCAATTCGCGTTGATTTCGGGAACCGGCATAAACTCGTTTTAACGTATCGAGTGCATCGGCACTCCGGGACGTGACACGTAGCAATAGAGTTCATATGATTCTTAAAACGCGATATCGCATCTCATTTCTATGTTTCATGGTAAGATATAACATGATTTGCGAAGTGTTATGTATTCCTCGTCTACACTTCAAATGATTGTGAATGCGATACTTCCTCGCCAGGAAATAGCGTTTGCAGATGTCTGCGTATCGTAGCAATAGCTTTCTAGTGCTTCTTAAAACGCGATATCGCATCTCGTTTCTATGTTTCATGGTAAGATATAATATGATTTGCGTAGTGTCATGCATTCCTCGTCTACACTTCAAATGAATGTAAATGCGACACTTCCTTGCAAGGAAATAGCGATTGCAGATGTCTACGTATCGTAGCAATAGAGTCCTTATGATTCTTAAAACGCGATATCGCATCTCATTTCTATGTTTCATGGTAAGGTATAATATGATTTGCGAAGTGTTATGTATTCCTGGTCTACACTTCAAATGAATGTAAATGCGACACTTCCCTGCAAGGAAGTAGCGTTTGCAGATGTCTACGTATCGTAGCAATAGAGTTCTTATGATTCTTAAAACGCGATATCGCATCTAATTTCTATGTTTCATGGTAAGGTATAATATGATTTGCGAAGTGTTATGTATTCCTGGTCTACACTTCAAATGAATGTAAATGCGACACTTCCCTGCAAGGAAGTAGCGTTTGCAGATGTCTACGTATCGTAGCAATATAGTTCTTATGATTCTTAAAACGCGATATCGCATCTAATTTCTATGTTTCACGGTAAGGTATAATATGATTTGCGAAGTGTTATGTATTCCTCGTCTACACTTCAAATGAATGTAAATGCGACACTTCCTTGCAAGGAAATAGCGTTTGCAGATGTCTACGTATCGAAGCAATAGAGTTCAAATGATTCTTAAAACGAGATATTGCATCTCATATCTATGTTTCATGATAAGATATAATATGATTTGCGTAGTGTCATGTATTACTCGTCTACACATCAAATGAATGTAAATGCGACACTTCCTTGCTAGGAAATAGCGTCTGCAGATGTCTAGGTATCGTAGCAATAGAGTTCTAATGCTTCTTGAAACGCGATATCGCATCTCATTTCTATGTTTCATGGTAAGATATAATATGATTTGCGAAGTGTTATGTATTCCTCGTCTACACTTCAAATGAATGTAAATGCGACACTTCCCTGCAAGGAAGTAGCGTTTGCAGATGTCTACCTATCGTAGCAATAGAGATCTAGTGCTTCGTAAAACGCGATATCGCATCTCATTTCTATGTTTCATGGTAAGATATAATATGATTTGCGAAGTGTCATGTATTACTCGTCTACACATCAAATGAATGTAAATGCGACACTTCCTTGCTAGGAAATAGCGTCTGCAGATGTCTACGTATCGTAGCATTAGAGTTCTTATGATTCTTAAAACGCGATATCGCATCTCATTTCTATGTTTCATGGTAAGATATAATATGATTTGCGAAGTGTTATGTATTCCTCGTCTACACTTCAAATGAATGTAAATGCGACACTTCCCTGCAAGGAAGTAGCGTTTGCAGATGTCTACGTATCGTAGCAATAGAGTTCTTATGATTCTTAAAACGCGATATCGCATCTCATTTCTATGTTTCATGGTAAGGTATAATATGATTTGCGAAGTGTTATGTATTCCTCGTGTACACTTCAAATGAATGTAAGAGTGACACTTCCTTGTAAGGAAATAGCGTTTGCAGATGTCTACCTATCGTAGCAATAGAGTTCTAGTGCTTCGTAAAACGCGATATCGCATCTCATTTCTATGTTTCATGGTAAGATATAATATGATTTGCGAAGTGTCATGTATTACTCGTCTACACAACAAATGAATGTAAATGCGACACTTCCTTGCCAGGAAATAGCGATTGCAGATGTCTACGTATCGTATGTAACGTCAGGCGTACCACCTTCCACCCCCACGAGGACGTGTCCACCCACGTCATCTCCAGAGGAGCGATACGACAACTACTTCCTGGAATCACCCGCAATTACGCACCCATACCCCCTGTTCGCGTACATGCGGTCTTAAGTATAAGCACACGACACATTCATGTACATACACACACCACAAACACATAGAATTAAGGAAATGTACATAATATAAGTGCACTAGAATTAAGACGCGTTCACGCTCGAGCGCGCGGCCGACGCGCGCGGCTCACCGCGTAACGCGGTCATCCCCACCACGAGCGGTCTCCCCGCTCTTCCGCCACGCGCCGTCCCCACTGCGGGGCCCAGCGACTCGCGCGCCTCGCGACCCGAGGAGGTCGCAGACGCGCTGGTCCGAGGGCAGTTCCTATCTCGCCTCCGAATCGAGCACTTGGCTCCCAAGCAACGAGCTCTCAGCTCTAATGCTTCTCTTTTTATCGCATCTCCCTTAGCGGAGTCCTTAACGTAAACTTAGTTCTATTTCAATCTCTTATTGTAACCTTATTCAATATCTTAGAATTAGTTGAAGTGTATTAGGGTAGTGAAATTATAGAATATACATTAGCTTTTACCAAATCCAACGCCTCTTTATTCAATATTCAATCACAATTCCTAATTCTAATTCGCTGGTACGCTCGCGAATATCTTACTAGTTCCGAATTCGTCTGCGATAGTCTTGAAGCTGAACGGTTAGAGCGAACCAACGCTTAGCCGCTCTTACTTCACTGCTACCGTAACCGAGTATCTTGCGCCCACGCGGATCCCTGCAAGCTAGAGCGAACCAACGCTTAGCCGAGCAGTACTCTGTCAAAGCGCAAATACTCTCGATGAACTTCGAGCCTCCGAGAAAGCGTACATGACGCGCGGGACGAAAAGAATATATTCGACATCTTATTCGCGAATACGTGGGAGGTACACCCGAGTACCCGTATCCGGATAACCATCGAGCAGCTTCCGTTCCCGTCAAGCAGGTTTTCGCCGCCGTACGTCCCGTACGAGCCCAGGACCGTCGAATTTCAGCGACGATACGCACCAGCCAGGATCAACCTGCGTGGCGCCTTGTTCCGATAACCGTTCCGCCGTTCCAGCCGTACGCAGCTGCGATCCCGGTCTCCGACCCACGACGTCCACGATACCTGGAACGGGAAAGCAAATAGGAATTCTACGCATCGAAAAGGGTATGTGCTGCATGTTTTGTTCGGTAAACCGCGTCCTAACCGCCAACGAACCCAGCTCCGCGCAATTCGCGTTGATTTCGGGAACCGGCACAAACTCGTTTTAACGTATCGAGTGCATCGGCACTCCGGGACGTGACACGTAGCAATAGAGTTCATATGATTCTTAAAACGCGATATCGCATCTCATTTCTATGTTTCATGGTAAGATATAACATGATTTGCGAAGTGTTATGTATTCCTCGTCTACACTTCAAATGATTGTGAATGCGATTCTTCCTCGCTAGGAAATAGCGTTTGCAGATGTCTACGTATCGTAGCAATAGCTTTCTAGTGCTTCTTAAAACGCGATATCGCATCTCATTTCTATGTTTCATGGTAAGATATAATATGATTTGCGAAGTGTCATGCATTCCTCGTCTACACTTCAAATGAATGTAAATGCGACACTTCCTTGCTAGGAAATAGCGTCTGCAGATGTCTAGGTATCGTAGCAATAGAGTTCTAATGCTTCTTGAAACGCGATATCGCATCTCATTTCTATGTTTCATGGTAAGATATAATATGATTTGCGAAGTGTTATGCATTCCTCGTCTACACTTCAAATGAATGTAAATGCGACACTTCCCTGCAAGGAAGTAGCGTTTGCAGATGTCTACGTATCGTAGCAATAGAGTTCTTATGATTCTTAGAACGCGATAACGCATCTCATTTCTATGTTTCATGGTAAGATATAATATGATTTGCGAAGTGTTATGTATTCCTAGTCTACACTTCAAATGAATGTAAATGCGACACTTCCCTGCAAGGAAGTAGCGTTTGCAGATGTCTACGTATCGTAGCAATAGAGTTCTTATGATTCTTAAAACGCGATATCGCATCTCATTTCTATGTTTCATGGTAAGATATAATATGATTTGCGAAGTGTCATGCATTCCTCGTCTACACTTCAAATGAATGTAAATGCGACACTTCCTTGCTAGGAAATAGCGTCTGCAGATGTCTAGGTATCGTAGCAATAGAGTTCTAATGCTTCTTGAAACGCGATATCGCATCTCATTTCTATGTTTCATGGTAAGGTATAATATGATTTGCGAAGTGTTATGTATTCCTCGTCTACACTTCAAATGAATGTAAATGTGACACTTCCTTGCAAGGAAATAGCGTTTGCAGATGTCTACCTATCGTAGCAATAGAGTTCTAGTGCTTCTTAAAACGCGATATCGCATCTCATTTCTATGTTTCATGGTAAGATATAATATGATTTTTGAAGTGTCATGTATTACTCGTCTACACATCAAATGAATGTAAATGCGACACTTCCTTGCTAGGAAATAGCGTCTGAAGATGTCTACGTATCGTAGCATTAGAGTTCTTATGATTCTTAAAACGCGATATCGCATCTCATTTCTATGTTTCATGGTAAGGTATAATATGATTTGCGAAGTGTTATGTATTCCTCGTCTACACTTCAAATGAATGTAAATGTGACACTTCCTTGCAAGGAAATAGCGTTTGCAGATGTCTACCTATCGTAGCAATAGAGTTCTAGTGCTTCTTAAAACGCGATATCGCATCTCATTTCTATGTTTCACGGTAAGATATAATATGATTTGCGAAGTGTTATGTATTCCTCGTCTACACTTCAAATGAATGTAAATGCGACACTTCCCTGCAAGGAAGTAGCGTTTGCAGATGTCTACGTATCGTAGCAATAGAGTTCTTATGATTCTTAAAACGCGATATCGCATCTCATTTCTATGTTTCATGGTAAGGTATAATATGATTTGCGAATTGTTATGTATTCCTCGTCTACACTTCAAATGAATGTAAGAGTGACACTTCCTTGTAAGGAAATAGCGTTTGCAGATGTCTAGCTATCGTAGCAACAGAGTTCTAGTGCTTCGTAAAACGCGATATCGCATCTCATTTCTATGTTTCATGGTAAGATATAATATGATTTGCGAAGTGTCATGTATTACTCGTCTACACATCAAATGAATGTAAATGCGACACTTCCTTGCTAGGAAATAGCGTCTGCAGATGTCTACGTATCGTAGCATTAGAGTTCTTATGACCCTTAAAACGCGATATCGCATATCATTTCTATATTTCATGGTAAGGTATAATATGATTTGCGAAGTGTTATGTATTCCTCGTCTACACTTCAAATGAGTGTAAATGTGACACTTCCTTGCAAGGAAATAGCGTTTGCAGATGTCTAGCTATCGTAGCAATAGAGTTCTAGTGCTTCTTAAAACGCGATATCGCATCTCATTTCTATGTTTCATGGTAAGATATAATATGATTTGCGAAGTGTTATGTATTCCTCGTCTACACTTCAAATGAATGTAAATGCGACACTTCCCTGCAAGGAAGTAGCGTTTGCAGATGTCTACGTATCGTAGCAATAGAGTTCTTATCATTCTTAAAACGCGATATCGCATCTCATTTCTATGTTTCATGGTAAGGTATAATATGATTTGCGAAGTGTTATGTATTCCTCGTCTACACTTCAAATGAATGTAAATGCGACACTTCCTTGCAAGGATATAGAGTTTGCAGATGTCTACGTATCGTAGCAATAGAGATGTTATGATTCTTAAAACGCGATATCGCATCTCATTTCTATGTTTCATGGTAAGATATAACATGATTTGCGAAGTGTTATGTATTCCTCGTCTACACTTCAAATGAATGTGAATGCGATACTTCCTCGCTAGGAAATAGCGTTTGCAGATGTCTACGTATCGTAGAAATAGCTTTCTAGTGCTTCTTAAAACGCGATATCGCATCTCAATTCTATGTTTCATGGTAAGATATAATATGATTTGCGAAGTGTCATGTATTCCTCGTCTACACCTCCAATGAATGTAAATGCGACACTTCCTTGCTAGGAAATAGCGTCTGCAGATGTCTAGGTATCGTAGCAATAGAGTTCTAATGCTTCTTGAAACGCGATATCGCATCTCATTTCTATGTTTCATGGTAAGATATAATATGATTTGCGAGGTGTTATGTATTCCTCGTCTACACTTCAAATGAATGTAAATGCGACACTTCCCTGCAAGGAAATAGCGTTTGCAGATGTCTACCTATCGTAGCAATAGAGTTCTAGTGCTTCGTAAAACGCGAAATCGCATCTCATTTCTATGTTTCATGGTAAGATATAATATGATTTTTGAAGTGTCATGTATTACTCGTCTACACATCAAATGAATGTAAATGCGACACTTCCTTGCTAGGAAATAGCGTCTGAAGATGTCTACGTATCGTAGCATTAGAGTTCTTATGATTCTTAAAACGCGATATCGCATCTCATTTCTATGTTTCATGGTAAGGTATAATATGATTTGCGAAGTGTTATGTATTCCTCGTCTACACTTCAAATGAATGTAAATGTGACACTTCCTTGCAAGGAAATAGCGTTTGCAGATGTCTACCTATCGTAGCAATAGAGTTCTAGTGCTTCTTAAAACGCGATATCGCATCTCATTTCTATGTTTCATGGTAAGATATAATATGATTTGCGAAGTGTTATGTATTCCTCGTCTACACTTCAAATGAATGTAAATGCGACACTTCCCTGCAAGGAAGTAGCGTTTGCAGGTGTCTACGTATCGTAGCAATAGAGTTCTTATGATTCTTAAAACGCGATATCGCATCTCATTTCTATGTTTCATGGTAAGGTATAATATGATTTGCGAATTGTTATGTATTCCTCGTCTACACTTCAAATGAATGTAAGAGTGACACTTCCTTGTAAGGAAATAGCGTTTGCAGATGTCTAGCTATCGTAGCAACAGAGTTCTAGTGCTTCGTAAAACGCGATATCGCATCTCATTTCTATGTTTCATGGTAAGATATAATATGATTTGCGAAGTGTCATGTATTACTCGTCTACACATCAAATGAATGTAAATGCGACACTTCCTTGCTAGGAAATAGCGTCTGCAGATGTCTACGTATCGTAGCATTAGAGTTCTTATGACCCTTAAAACGCGATATCGCATCTCATTTCTATATTTCATGGTAAGGTATAATATGATTTGCGAAGTGTTATGTATTCCTCGTCTACACTTCAAATGAATGTAAATGTGACACTTCCTTGCAAGGAAATAGCGTTTGCAGATGTCTAGCTATCGTAGCAGTAGAGTTCTAGTGCTTCTTAAAACGCGATATCGCATCTCATTTCTATGTTTCATGGTAAGATATAATATGATTTGCGAAGTGTTATGTATTCCTCGTCTACACTTCAAATGAATGTAAATGCGACACTTCCCTGCAAGGAAGTAGCGTTTGCAGATGTCTACGTATCGTAGCAATAGAGTTCTTATGATTCTTAAAACGCGATATCGCATCACATTTCTATGTTTCATGGTAAGATATAATATGATTTGCGGAGTGATATGTATTCCTACTCTACACTTCAAATGAATGTAAATGCGACACTTCCTTGCAAGGAAATAGCGTTTGCAGATGTCTACGTATCGTAGCAATAGAGTTCTTATGATTCTTAAAACGCGATATCGCATCTCATTTCTATGTTTCATGGTAAGGTATAATATGATTTGCGAATTGTTATGTATTCCTCGTCTACACTTCAAATGAATGTAAGAGTGACACTTCCTTGTAAGGAAATAGCGTTTGCAGATGTCTAGCTATCGTAGCAACAGAGTTCTAGTGCTTCGTAAAACGCGATATCGCATCTCATTTCTATGTTTCATGGTAAGATATAATATGATTTGCGAAGTGTCATGTATTACTCGTCTACACATCAAATGAATGTAAATGCGACACTTCCTTGCTAGGAAATAGCGTCTGCAGATGTCTACGTATCGTAGCATTAGAGTTCTTATGACCCTTAAAACGCGATATCGCATCTCATTTCTATATTTCATGGTAAGGTATAATATGATTTGCGAAGTGTTATGTATTCCTCGTCTACACTTCAAATGAATGTAAATGTGACACTTCCTTGCAAGGAAATAGCGTTTGCAGATGTCTAGCTATCGTAGCAGTAGAGTTCTAGTGCTTCTTAAAACGCGATATCGCATCTCATTTCTATGTTTCATGGTAAGATATAATATGATTTGCGAAGTGTTATGTATTCCTCGTCTACACTTCAAATGAATGTAAATGCGACACTTCCCTGCAAGGAAGTAGCGTTTGCAGATGTCTACGTATCGTAGCAATAGAGTTCTTATGATTCTTAAAACGCGATATCGCATCACATTTCTATGTTTCATGGTAAGATATAATATGATTTGCGGAGTGATATGTATTCCTACTCTACACTTCAAATGAATGTAAATGCGACACTTCCTTGCAAGGAAATAGCGTTTGCAGATGTCTACGTATCGTAGCAATAGAGTTCTTATGATTCTTAAAACGCGATATCGCATCTCATTTCTATGTTTCATGGTAAGATATAATATGATTTGCGAAGTGTTATGTATTTCTCGTCTACACTTCAAATGAATGTAAATGCGACACTTCTTTGCAAGGAAATTGCGTTTGCAGATATCAACGTATCGTAGTAATATAGTTCCTATGATTCTTAAAACGCGATATCGCATCTCATTTCTATGTTTCATGGTAAGATATAATATGATTTGCGAAGAGTTATGTATTCCTCGTCTACACTTCAAATGAATGTAAATGCGACACTTCCTTGCAAGGAAATAGCGTTTGCAGATGTCTACGTATCGTAGCAATAGAGTTCTTATGATTCTTAAAACGCGATATCGCATCTCATTTCTATGTTTCATGGTAAGACATAATATGATTTGCGAAGTGTTATGCATTCCTCGTCTACGATTCAAATGAATGTAAATGCGACACTTCCTTGCAAGGAAATAGCGTTTGCAGATGTCTACGTATCGAAGCAATAGAGTTCAAATGCTTCTTAAAACGAGATATTGCATCTCATATCTATGTTTCATGATAAGAAATAATATTCATTGCGAAGTGTTATGCATTCCTCGTCTACGATTCAAATGAATGTAAATGCGACACTTCCTTGCAAGGAAATAGCGTTTGCAGATGTCTACCTATCGTAGCAATAGAGTTCTAGTGCTTCGTAAAACGCGAAATCGCATCTCATTTCTATGTTTCATGGTAAGATATAATATGATTTGCGGAGTGTTATGCATTCCTCGTCTACACTTCAAATGAATGTGAATGCGACACTTCCTCGCTAGGAAATAGCGATTGCAGATGTCTGCGTATCGTAGCAGTAGAGTTCTAATGCTTCTTAAAACGCGATATCGCATCTCATTTCTATGTTTCATGGTAAGATATAATATGATTTGCGAAGTGTCATGTATTCCTCGTCCACACTTCAAATGAATGTAAATGCGACACTTCCTTGCAAGGAAATAGCGTCTGCAAATGTCTATCTATCGTAGCAGTAGTGTTCTAATGCTTCTTAGAACGCGATGTTGCATCTCATTTCTATGTTTCATGGTAAGATATAATAATATTTGCGAACTGTTATGTATTCCTCGTCTACACTTCAAATGAATGTAAGTGCGACACTTTCTCGCAAGGAAATAGCGTTTGCAGATGTCTACGTATCGAAGCAATAGAGCTCAAATGCTTCTTAAAACGAGATATTGCATCTCATATCTATGTTTCATGATAAGATATAATATGATTTGCGTAGTGTCATGTATTACTCGTCTACACATCAAATGAATGTAAATGCGACACTTCCTTGCTAGGAAATAGCGTCTGCAGATATCTACGTATCGTAGTATTAGAGTTCTTATGATTCTTAAAACGCGATATCGCATCTAATTCTATGTTTCATGGTAAGGTATAATATGATTTGCGAAGTGTTATGTATTCCTCGTCTACACTTCAAATGAATGTAAATGCGACACTTCCTTGCAAGGATATAGCGTTTGCAGATGTCTACGTATCGTAGCAATAGAGATGTTATGATTCTTAAAACGCGATATCGCATCTCATTTCTTTGTTTCATGGTAAGGTATAATATGATTTGCGAAGTGTTATGTATTCCTCGTCTACACTTCAAATGAATGTAAATGTGACACTTCCTTGCAAGGAAATAGCGTTTGCAGATGTCTACCTATCGTAGCAATAGAGTTCTAGTGCTTCTTAAAACGCGATATCGCATCTCATTTCTATGTTTCATGGTAAGATATAATATGATTTGCGAAGTGTTATGTATTCCTCGTCTACACTTCAAATGAATGTAAATGCGACACTTCCCTGCAAGGAAGTAGCGTTTGCAGATGTCTACGTATCGTAGCAATAGAGTTCTTATGATTCTTAAAACGCGATATCGCATCTCATTTCTATGTTTCATGGTAAGGTATAATATGATTTGCGAATTGTTATGTATTCCTCGTCTACACTTCAAATGAATGTAAGAGTGACACTTCCTTGTAAGGAAATAGCGTTTGCAGATGTCTAGCTATCGTAGCAACAGAGTTCTAGTGCTTCGTAAAACGCGATATCGCATCTCATTTCTATGTTTCATGGTAAGATATAATATGATTTGCGAAGTGTCATGTATTACTCGTCTACACATCAAATGAATGTAAATGCGACACTTCCTTGCTAGGAAATAGCGTCTGCAGATGTCTACGTATCGTAGCATTAGAGTTCTTATGACCCTTAAAACGCGATATCGCATCTCATTTCTATATTTCATGGTAAGGTATAATATGATTTGCGAAGTGTTATGTATTCCTCGTCTACACTTCAAATGAATGTAAATGTGACACTTCCTTGCAAGGAAATAGCGTTTGCAGATGTCTAGCTATCGTAGCAGTAGAGTTCTAGTGCTTCTTAAAACGCGATATCGCATCTCATTTCTATGTTTCATGGTAAGATATAATATGATTTGCGAAGTGTTATGTATTCCTCGTCTACACTTCAAATGAATGTAAATGCGACACTTCCCTGCAAGGAAGTAGCGTTTGCAGATGTCTACGTATCGTAGCAATAGAGTTCTTATGATTCTTAAAACGCGATATCGCATAACATTTCTATGTTTCATGGTAAGATATAATATGATTTGCGGAGTGATATGTATTCCTACTCTACACTTCAAATGAATGTAAATGCGACACTTCCTTGCAAGGAAATAGCGTTTGCAGATGTCTACGTATCGTAGCAATAGAGTTCTTATGATTCTTAAAACGCGATATCGCATCTCATTTCTATGTTTCATGGTAAGATATAATATGATTTGCGAAGTGTTATGTATTTCTCGTCTACACTTCAAATGAATGTAAATGCGACACTTCTTTGCAAGGAAATTGCGTTTGCAGATATCAACGTATCGTAGTAATATAGTTCCTATGATTCTTAAAACGCGATATCGCATCTCATTTCTATGTTTCATGGTAAGATATAATATGATTTGCGAAGAGTTATGTATTCCTCGTCTACACTTCAAATGAATGTAAATGCGACACTTCCTTGCAAGGAAATAGCGTTTGCAGATGTCTACGTATCGTAGCAATAGAGTTCTTATGATTCTTAAAACGCGATATCGCATCTCATTTCTATGTTTCATGGTAAGACATAATATGATTTGCGAAGTGTTATGCATTCCTCGTCTACGATTCAAATGAATGTAAATGCGACACTTCCTTGCAAGGAAATAGCGTTTGCAGATGTCTACGTATCGAAGCAATAGAGTTCAAATGCTTCTTAAAACGAGATATTGCATCTCATATCTATGTTTCATGATAAGAAATAATATTCATTGCGAAGTGTTATGCATTCCTCGTCTACGATTCAAATGAATGTAAATGCGACACTTCCTTGCAAGGAAATAGCGTTTGCAGATGTCTACCTATCGTAGCAATAGAGTTCTAGTGCTTCGTAAAACGCGAAATCGCATCTCATTTCTATGTTTCATGGTAAGATATAATATGATTTGCGGAGTGTTATGCATTCCTCGTCTACACTTCAAATGAATGTGAATGCGACACTTCCTCGCTAGGAAATAGCGATTGCAGATTTCTGCGTATCGTAGCAGTAGAGTTCTAATGCTTCTTAAAACGCGATATCGCATCTCATTTCTATGTTTCATGGTAAGATATAATATGATTTGCGAAGTGTCATGTATTCCTCGTCCACACTTCAAATGAATGTAAATGCGACACTTCCTTGCAAGGAAATAGCGTCTGCAAATGTCTATCTATCGTAGCAGTAGTGTTCTAATGCTTCTTAGAACGCGATGTTGCATCTCATTTCTATGTTTCATGGTAAGATATAATATGATTTGCGAACTGTTATGTATTCCTCGTCTACACTTCAAATGAATGTAAGTGCGACACTTTCTCGCAAGGAAATAGCGTTTGCAGATGTCTACGTATCGAAGCAATAGAGCTCAAATGCTTCTTAAAACGAGATATTGCATCTCATATCTATGTTTCATGATAAGATATAATATGATTTGCGTAGTGTCATGTATTACTCGTCTACACATCAAATGAATGTAAATGCGACACTTCCTTGCTAGGAAATAGCGTCTGCAGATATCTACGTATCGTAGCATTAGAGTTCTTATGATTCTTAAAACGCGATATCGCATCTCATTTCTATGTTTCATGGTAAGATATAACATGATTTGCGAAGTGTTATGTATTCCTCGTCTACACTTCAAATGAATGTGAATGCGATACTTCCTCGCTAGGAAATAGCGTTTGCAGATGTCTACGTATCGTAGAAATAGCTTTCTAATGCTTCTTAAAACGCGATATCGCATCTCATTTCTATGTTTCATGGTAAGATATAATATGATTTGCGAAGTGTTATGTATTCCTCGTCTACACTTCAAATGAATGTAAATGCGACACTTCCCTGCAAGGAAATAGCGTTTGCAGATGTCTACGTATCGTAGCAATAGAGTTCTTATGATTCTTAAAACGCGATATCGCATCTCATTTCTATGTTTCATGGTAAGATATAATATGATTTGCGAAGTGTTATGTATTTCTCGTCTACACTTCAAATGAATGTAAATGGGACACTTCTTTGCAAGGAAATTGCGTTTGCAGATATCAACGTATCGTAGTAATATAGTTCCTATGATTCTTAAAACGCGATATCGCATCTCATTTCTATGTTTCATGGTAAGATATAATATGATTTGCGAAGAGTTATGTATTCCTCGTCTACACTTCAAATGAATGTAAATGCGACACTTCCTTGCAAGGAAATAGCGTTTGCAGATGTCTACGTATCGTAGCAATAGAGTTCTTATGATTCTTAAAACGCGATATCGCATCTCATTTCTATGTTTCATGGTAAGACATAATATGATTTGCGAAGTGTTATGCATTCCTCGTCTACGATTCAAATGAATGTAAATGCGACACTTCCTTGCAAGGAAATAGCGTTTGCAGATGTCTACGTATCGAAGCAATAGAGTTCAAATGCTTCTTAAAAGGAGATATTGCATCTCATATCTATGTTTCATGATAAGAAATAATATTCATTGCGAAGTGTTATGCATTCCTCGTCTACGATTCAAATGAATGTAAATGCGACACTTCCTTGCAAGGAAATAGCGTTTGCAGATGTCTACCTATCGTAGCAATAGAGTTCTAGTGCTTCGTAAAACGCGAAATCGCATCTCATTTCTATGTTTCATGGTAAGATATAATATGATTTGCGGAGTGTTATGCATTCCTCGTCTACACTTCAAATGAATGTGAATGCGACACTTCCTCGCTAGGAAATAGCGATTGCAGATTTCTGCGTATCGTAGCAGTAGAGTTCTAATGCTTCTTAAAACGCGATATCGCATCTCATTTCTATGTTTCATGGTAAGATATAATATGATTTGCGAAGTGTCATGTATTCCTCGTCCACACTTCAAATGAATGTAAATGCGACACTTCCTTGCAAGGAAATAGCGTCTGCAAATGTCTATCTATCGTAGCAGTAGTGTTCTAATGCTTCTTAGAACGCGATGTTGCATCTCATTTCTATGTTTCATGGTAAGATATAATATGATTTGCGAACTGTTATGTATTCCTCGTCTACACTTCAAATGAATGTAAGTGCGACACTTTCTCGCAAGGAAATAGCGTTTGCAGATGTCTACGTATCGAAGCAATAGAGCTCAAATGCTTCTTAAAACGAGATATTGCATCTCATATCTATGTTTCATGATAAGATATAATATGATTTGCGTAGTGTCATGTATTACTCGTCTACACATCAAATGAATGTAAATGCGACACTTCCTTGCTAGGAAATAGCGTCTGCAGATATCTACGTATCGTAGCATTAGAGTTCTTATGATTCTTAAAACGCGATATCGCATCTCATTTCTATGTTTCATGGTAAGATATAACATGATTTGCGAAGTGTTATGTATTCCTCGTCTACACTTCAAATGAATGTGAATGCGATACTTCCTCGCTAGGAAATAGCGTTTGCAGATGTCTACGTATCGTAGAAATAGCTTTCTAATGCTTCTTAAAACGCGATATCGCATCTCATTTCTATGTTTCATGGTAAGATATAATATGATTTGCGAAGTGTTATGTATTCCTCGTCTACACTTCAAATGAATGTAAATGCGACACTTCCCTGCAAGGAAATAGCGTTTGCAGATGTCTACCTATCGTAGCAATAGAGTTCTAGTGCTTCGTAAAACGCGAAATCGCATCTCATTTCTATGTTTCATGGTAAGATATAATATGATTTTTGAAGTGTCATGTATTACTCGTCTACACATCAAATGAATGTAAATGCGACACTTCCTTGCTAGGAAATAGCGTCTGCAGATGTCTACGTATCGTAGCATTAGAGTTCTTATGATTCTTATAACGCGATATCGCATCTCATTTCTATGTTTCATGGTAAGGTATAATATGATTTGCGAAGTGTTATGTATTCCTCGTCTACACATCAAATGAATGTAAATGTGACACTTCCTTGCAAGGAAATAGCGTTTGCAGATGTCTACCTATCGTAGCAATAGAGTTCTAGTGCTTCTTAAAACGCGATATCGCATCTCATTTCTATGTTTCATGGTAAGATATAATATGATTTGCGAAGTGTTATGTATTCCTCGTCTACACTTCAAATGAATGTAAATGCGACACTTCCCTGCAAGGAAGTAGCGTTTGCAGATGTCTACGTATCGTAGCATTAGAGTTCTTATGATCCTTAAAACGCGATATCGCATCCCATTTCTATATTTCATGGTAAGGTATAATATGATTTGCGAAGTGTTATGTATTCCTCGTCTACACTTCAAATGCATGTAAATGTGACACTTCCTTGCAAGGAAATAGCGTTTGCAGATGTCTAGCTATCGTAGCAATAGAGTTCTAGTGCTTCTTAAAACGCGATATCGCATCTCATTTCTATGTTTCATGGTAAGATATAATATGATTTGCGAAGTGTTATGTATTCCTCGTCTACACTTCAAATGAATGTAAATGCGACACTTCCCTGCAAGGAAGTAGCGTTTGCAGATGTCTACGTATCGTAGCAATAGAGTTCTTATGATTCTTAAAACGCGATATCGCATCACATTTCTATGTTTCATGGTAAGATATAATATGATTTGCGGAGTGATATGTATTCCTACTCTACACTTCAAATGAATGTAAATGCGACACTTCCTTGCAAGGAAATAGCGTTTGCAGATGTCTACGTATCGTAGCAATAGAGTTCTTATGATTCTTAAAACGCGATATCGCATCTCATTTCTATGTTTCATGGTAAGATATAATATGATTTGCGAAGTGTTATGTATTTCTCGTCTACACTTCAAATGAATGTAAATGCGACACTTCTTTGCAAGGAAATTGCGTTTGCAGATATCAACGTATCGTAGTAATATAGTTCCTATGATTCTTAAAACGCGATATCGCATCTCATTTCTATGTTTCTTGATAAGATATAATATGATTTGCGAAGTGTCATGTATTCCTCGTCTACACTTCAAATGAATGTAAATGCGACACTTCCTTGCAAGGAAATAGCGTCTTCAGATGTCTAGCTATCGTAGCAACAGAGTTCTAGTGCTTCGTAAAACGCGATATCGCATCTCATTTCTATGTTTCATGGTAAGATATAATATGATTTGCGAAGTGTCATGTATTACTCGTCTACACATCAAATGAATGTAAATGCGACACTTCCTTGCTAGGAAATAGCGTCTGCAGATGTCTACGTATCGTAGCATTAGAGTTCTTATGACCCTTAAAACGCGATATCGCATCTCATTTCTATATTTCATGGTAAGGTATAATATGATTTGCGAAGTGTTATGTATTCCTCGTCTACACTTCAAATGAATGTAAATGTGACACTTCCTTGCAAGGAAATAGCGTTTGCAGATGTCTAGCTATCGTAGCAATAGAGTTCTAGTGCTTCTTAAAACGCGATATCGCATCTCATTTCTATGTTTCATGGTAAGATATAATATGATTTGCGAAGTGTTATGTATTCCTCGTCTACACTTCAAATGAATGTAAATGCGACACTTCCCTGCAAGGAAGTAGCGTTTGCAGATGTCTACGTATCGTAGCAATAGAGTTCTTATCATTCTTAAAACGCGATATCGCATCTCATTTCTATGTTTCATGGTAAGGTATAATATGATTTGCGAAGTGTTATGCATTCCTCGTCTACGATTCAAATGAATGTAAATGCGACACTTCCTTGCAAGGATATAGCGTTTGCAGATGTCTACGTATCGTAGCAATAGAGATGTTATGATTCTTAAAACGCGATATCGCATCTCATTTCTATGTTTCATGGTAAGATATAACATGATTTGCGAAGTGTTATGTATTCCTCGTCTACACTTCAAATGAATGTGAATGCGATACTTCCTCGCTAGGAAATAGCGTTTGCAGGTGTCTACGTATCGTAGCAATAGCTTTCTAGTGCTTCTTAAAACGCGATATCGCATCTCAATTCTATGTTTCATGGTAAGATATAATATGATTTGCGAAGTGTCATGTATTCGTCGTCTACACCTCAAATGAATGTAAATGCGACACTTCCTTGCTAGGAAATAGCGTCTGCAGATGTCTAGGTATCGTAGCAATAGAGTTCTAATGCTTCTTGAAACGCGATATCGCATCTCATTTCTATGTTTCATGGTAAGATATAATATGATTTGCGAGGTGTTATGTATTCCTCGTCTACACTTCAAATGAATGTAAATGCGACACTTCCCTGCAAGGAAATAGCGTTTGCAGATGTCTACCTATCGTAGCAATAGAGTTCTAGTGCTTCGTAAAACGCGAAATCGCATCTCATTTCTATGTTTCATGGTAAGATATAATATGATTTTTGAAGTGTCATGTATTACTCGTCTACACATCAAATGAATGTAAATGCGACACTTCCCTGCAAGGAAGTATCGTTTGCAGATGTCTACGTATCGTAGCAATAGAGTTCTTATGATTCTTAAAACGCGATATCGCATCTCATTTCTATGTTTCATGGTAAGGTATAATATGATTTGCGAATTGTTATGTATTCCTCGTCTACACTTCAAATGAATGTAAGAGTGACACTTCCTTGTAAGGAAATAGCGTTTGCAGATGTCTAGCTATCGTAGCAACAGAGTTCTAGTGCTTCGTAAAACGCGATATCGCATCTCATTTCTATGTTTCATGGTAAGATATAATATGATTTGCGAAGTGTCATGTATTACTCGTCTACACATCAAATGAATGTAAATGCGACACTTCCTTGCTAGGAAATAGCGTCTGCAGATGTCTACGTATCGTAGCATTAGAGTTCTTATGACCCTTAAAACGCGATATCGCATCTCATTTCTATATTTCATGGTAAGGTATAATATGATTTGCGAAGTGTTACGTATTCCTCGTCTACACTTCAAATGAATGTAAATGTGACACTTCCTTGCAAGGAAATAGCGTTTGCAGATGTCTACGTACCGTAGCAATAGCTTTCTAGTGCTTCTTGAAACGCGATATCGCATCTCATTTCTATGTTTCATGGTAAGATATAGTATGATTTGCGAAGTGTTATGTATTCCTCGTCTGCACTTCAAATGAATGTAAATGCGACACTTCCCTGCAAGGAAATAGCGTTTGCAGATGTCTACGTATCGTAGCAATAGAGTTCTTATGATTCTTAAAACGCGATATCGCATCTAATTTCTATGTTTCATGGTAAGGTATAATATGATTTGCGAAGTGTTATGTATTCCTCGTCTACACTTCAAATGAATGTAAATGTGACACTTCCTTGCAAGGAAATAGCGTTTGCAGATGTCTACCTATCGTAGCAATAGAGTTCTAGTGCTTCTTAAAACGCGATATCGCATCTCATTTCTATGTTTCTTGGTAAGATATAATATGATTTGCGAAGTGTTATGTATTCCTCGTCTACACTTCAAATGAATGTAAATGCGACAGTTCCCTGCAAGGAAGTAGCGTTTGCAGATGTCTACGTATCGAAGCAATAGAGTTCAAATGATTCTTAAAACGAGATATTGCATCTCATATCTATGTTTCTTGATAAGATATAATATGATTTGCGAAGTGTCATGTATTCCTCGTCTACACTTCAAATGAATGTAAATGCGACACTTCCTTGCAAGGAAATAGCGTCTTCAGATGTCTAGGTATCGTAGCAAAAGAGTTCTTAAGCTTCTTAAAACGCGATATTGCATCTCATTTCTGCTTCATGGTAAGATATAATATGATTTGCGAAGTGTCATGTATTCCTCGTCTACACATCAAATGAATGTAAATGCGACACTTCCTTGCTAGGAAATAGCGTCTGCAGATGTCTAGCTATCGTAGCAATAAAGTTCTAATGCTTCTTAAAACGCGATATCGCATCTCATTTCTATGTTTCATGGTAAGATATAATATGATTTGCGAAGTGTTATGTATTCCTCGTCTACACTTCAAATGAATGTAAATGTGACACTTCCTTGCAAGGAAATAGCGTTTGCAGATGTCTACGTATCGTAGCAATAGAGTTCTTATGATTCTTAAAACGCGATATCGCATCTCATTTCTATGTTTCATGGTAAGACATAATATGATTTGCGAAGTGTTATGCATTCCTCGTCTACGATTCAAATGAATGTAAATGCGACACTTCCTTGCAAGGAAATAGCGTTTGCAGATGTCTACGTATCGAAGCAATAGAGTTCAAATGCTTCTTAAAACGAGATATTGCATCTCATATCTATGTTTCATGATAAGAAATAATATTCATTGCGAAGTGTTATGCATTCCTCGTCTACGATTCAAATGAATGTAAATGCGACACTTCCTTGCAAGGAAATAGCGTTTGCAGATGTCTACCTATCGTAGCAATAGAGTTCTAGTGCTTCGTAAAACGCGAAATCGCATCTCATTTCTATGTTTCATGGTAAGATATAATATGATTTGCGGAGTGTTATGCATTCCTCGTCTACACTTCAAATGAATGTGAATGCGACACTTCCTCGCTAGGAAATAGCGATTGCAGATTTCTGCGTATCGTAGCAGTAGAGTTCTAATGCTTCTTAAAACGCGATATCGCATCTCATTTCTATGTTTCATGGTAAGATATAATATGATTTGCGAAGTGTCATGTATTCCTCGTCCACACTTCAAATGAATGTAAATGCGACACTTCCTTGCAAGGAAATAGCGTCTGCAAATGTCTATCTATCGTAGCAGTAGTGTTCTAATGCTTCTTAGAACGCGATGTTGCATCTCATTTCTATGTTTCATGGTAAGATATAATATGATTTGCGAACTGTTATGTATTCCTCGTCTACACTTCAAATGAATGTAAGTGCGACACTTTCTCGCAAGGAAATAGCGTTTGCAGATGTCTACGTATCGAAGCAATAGAGCTCAAATGCTTCTTAAAACGAGATATTGCATCTCATATCTATGTTTCATGATAAGATATAATATGATTTGCGTAGTGTCATGTATTACTCGTCTACACATCAAATGAATGTAAATGCGACACTTCCTTGCTAGGAAATAGCGTCTGCAGATATCTACGTATCGTAGCATTAGAGTTCTTATGATTCTTAAAACGCGATATCGCATCTCATTTCTATGTTTCATGGTAAGATATAACATGATTTGCGAAGTGTTATGTATTCCTCGTCTACACTTCAAATGAATGTGAATGCGATACTTCCTCGCTAGGAAATAGCGTTTGCAGATGTCTACGTATCGTAGAAATAGCTTTCTAGTGCTTCTTAAAACGCGATATCGCATCTCAATTCTATGTTTCATGGTAAGATATAATATGATTTGCGAAGTGTCATGTATTCCTCGTCTACACCTCAAATGAATGTAAATGCGACACTTCCTTGCTAGGAAATAGCGTCTGCAGATGTCTAGGTATCGTAGCAATGGAGTTCTAATGCTTCTTGAAACGCGATATCGCATCTCATTTCTATGTTTCATGGTAAGATATAATATGATTTGCGAGGTGTTATGTATTCCTCGTCTACACTTCAAATGAATGTAAATGCGACACTTCCCTGCAAGGAAATAGCGTTTGCAGATGTCTACCTATCGTAGCAATAGAGTTCTAGTGCTTCGTAAAACGCGAAATCGCATCTCATTTCTATGTTTCATGGTAAGATATAATATGATTTTTGAAGTGTCATGTATTACTCGTCTACACATCAAATGAATGTAAATGCGACACTTCCTTGCTAGGAAATAGCGTCTGCAGATGTCTACGTATCGTAGCATTAGAGTTCTTATGATTCTTATAACGCGATATCGCATCTCATTTCTATGTTTCATGGTAAGATATAATATGATTTGCGGAGTGTTATGTATTCCTCGTCTACACTTCAAATGAATGTGAATGCGACACTTCCTCGCTAGGAAATAGCGTTTGCAGATGTCTGCGTATCGTAGCAGTAGAGTTCTAATGCTTCTTAAAACGCGATATCGCATCTCATTTCTATGTTTCATGGTAAGATATAATATGATTTGCGAAGTGTTATGTATTCCTCGTCTACACATCAAATGAATGTAAATGCGACACTTTCTTGCAAGGGAATAGCGTTTGCAGATGTCTACGTATCGAAGCAATAGAGTTCAGATGCTTCTTAAAACGAGATATTGCATCTCATATCTATGTTTCATGATAAGATATAATATTCATTGCGAAGTGCTATGTATTCCTCGTCTACGATTCAAATGAATGTAAATGCGACACTTCCTTGCAAGGAAATTGCGTTTGCTGATGTCTACGTATCGTAGCAATAGAGTTCTAATGCTTCTTAAAACGCGATATCGCATCACATTTCTATGTTTCATGGTAAGATATAATATGATTTGCGAAGTGTTATGTATTCCTCGTCTACACATCAAATGAATGTAAGTGCGACACTTTCTTGCAAGGAAATAGCGTTTGCAGATATCTACGTATCGAAGCAATAGAGCTCAAATGCTTCTTAAAACGAGATATTGCATCTCATATCTATGTTTCATGATAAGATATAATATTCATTGCGAAGTGTTATGTATTCCTCGTCTACGATTCAAATGAATGTAAATGCGACACTTCCTTGCAAGGAAATAGCGTTTGCAGATGTCTACGTATCGTAGCAATAGAGTTCTAATGCTTCTTAAAACGCGATATTGCATCTCATTTCTATGTTTCATGGTAAGATATAATATGATTTGCGAAGTGTCATGCGTTCCTCGTCCACACTTCAAATGAATGTAAATGCGACACTTCCTTGCAAGGAAATAGCGTTTGCAGATGTCTACGTATCGTAGCAATAGAGTTCTTATGATTCTTAAAACGCGATATCGCATCTCATTTCTATGTTTCATGGTAAGATATAATAAGATTTGCGAAGTGTTATGTATTCCTCGTCCACACTTCAAATGAATGTAAATGCGACACTTCCTTGCAAGGAAATAGCGTTTGCAGATGTCTACGTATCGTAGCAATAGAGTTCTTATGATTCTTAAAACGCGATATCGCATCTCATTTCTATGTTTCATGGTAAGATATAATAAGATTTGCGAAGTGTTATGTATTCCTCGTCTACACTTCAAATGAATGTAAATGCGACACTTCTTTGCAAGGAAATAGCGTTTGCAGATGTCTACGTATCGTAGCAATAGAGTTCTTATGATTCTTAAAACGCGATATCGCATCCCATTTCTATGTTTCATGGTAAGATATAATATGATTTGCGAAGAGTTATGTATTCCTCGTCTACACTTCAAATGAATGTAAATGCGACACTTCTTTGCAAGGAAATAGCGTTTGCAGATGTCTACGTATCGAAGCAATAGAGTTCAAATGCTTCTTAAAGCGAGATATTGCATCTCATATCTATGTTTCATGATAAGATATAATATTCATTGCGAAGTGTTATGTATTCCTCGTCTACACTTCAAATGAATGTAAATGCGACACTTCTTTGCAAGGAAATTGCGTTTGCAGATGTCTACGTATCGTAACAATATAGTTCTTATGATTCTTAAAACGCGATATCGCATCTCATTTCTATGTTTCATGGTAAGATATAATATGATTTGCGAAGAGTTATGTATTCCTCGTCTACACTTCAAATGAATGTAAATGCGACACTTCTTTGCAAGGAAATAGCGTTTGCAGATGTCTACGTATCGAAGCAATAGAGTTCAAATGTTTCTTAAAACGAGATATTGCATCTCATATCTATGTTTCATGATAAGATATAATATTCATTGCGAAGTGTTATGCATTCCTCGTCTACGATTCAAATGAATGTAAATGCGACACTTCCTTGCAAGGAAATAGCGTTTGCAGATGTCTACGTATCGTAGCAATAGAGTTCTAATGCTTCTTAAATCGCGATATCGCATCTCATTTCTATGTTTCATGGTAAGATATAATATGATTTGCGGAGTGTTATGTATTCCTCGTCTACACTTCAAATGAATGTGAATGCGACACTTCCTCGCTAGGAAATAGCGTTTGCAGATGTCTGCGTATCGTAGCAGTAGAGTTCTAATGCTTCTTAAAACGCGATATCGCATCTCATTTCCATGTTTCATGGTAAGATATAATATGATTTGCGAAGTGTTATGTATTCCTCGTCTACACATCAAATGAATGTAAATGCGACACTTTCTTGCAAGGAAATAGCGTTTGCAGATGTCTACGTATCGGAGCAATAGAGCTCAAATGCTTCTTAAAACGAGATATTGCATCTCATATCTATGTTTCATGATAAGATATAATATTCATTGCGAAGTGTTATGTATTCCCCGTCTGCGATTCAAATGAATATAAATGCGACACTTCCTTGCAAGGAAATAGCGTTTGCAGATGTCTACGTATCGTAGCAATAGAGTTCTAATGCTTCTTAAAACGCGATATCGCATCTCATTTCTATGTTTCATGGTAAGATATAATATGATTTGCGAAGTGTTATGTATTCCTCGTCTACACATCAAATGAATGTAAATGCGACACTTTCTTGCAAGGAAATAGAGTTTGCAGATGTCTACGTATCGAAGCAATAGAGCTCAAATGCTTCTTAAAACGAGATATTGCATCTCATATCTATGATTCATGGTAAGATATAATATGATTTGCGAAGTGTTATGTATTCCTCGTCTACACATCAAATGAATGTAAGTGCGACACTTTCTTGCAAGGAAATAGCGTTTGCAGATGTCTACGTATCGAAGCAATAGAGCTCAAATGCTTCTTAAAACGAGATATTGCATCTCATATCTATGTTTCATGATAAGATATAATATTCATTGCGAAGTGTTATGTATTCCTCGTCTACGATTCAAATGAATGTAAATGCGACACTTCCTTGCAAGGAAATAGCGTTTGCAGATGTCTACGTATCGTAGCAATAGAGTTCTAATGCTTCTTAAAACGCGATATTGCATCTCATTTCTATGTTTCATGGTAAGATATAATATGATTTGCGAAGTGTCATGCGTTCCTCGTCCACACTTCAAATGAATGTAAATGCGACACTTCCTTGCAAGGAAATAGCGTTTGCAGATGTCTACGTATCGTAGCAATAGAGTTCTTATGATTCTTAAAACGCGATATCGCATCTCATTTCTATGTTTCATGGTAAGATATAATAAGATTTGCGAAGTGTTATGTATTCCTCGTCCACACTTCAAATGAATGTAAATGCGACACTTCCTTGCAAGGAAATAGCGTTTGCAGATGTCTACGTATCGTAGCAATAGAGTTCTTATGATTCTTAAAACGCGATATCGCATCTCATTTCTATGTTTCATGGTAAGATATAATAAGATTTGCGAAGTGTTATGTATTCCTCGTCTACACTTCAAATGAATGTAAATGCGACACTTCTTTGCAAGGAAATAGCGTTTGCAGATGTCTACGTATCGTAGCAATAGAGTTCTTATGATTCTTAAAACGCGATATCGCATCCCATTTCTATGTTTCATGGTAAGATATAATATGATTTGCGAAGAGTTATGTATTCCTCGTCTACACTTCAAATGAATGTAAATGCGACACTTCTTTGCAAGGAAATAGCGTTTGCAGATGTCTACGTATCGAAGCAATAGAGTTCAAATGCTTCTTAAAACGAGATATTGCATCTCATATCTATGTTTCATGATAAGATATAATATTCATTGCGAAGTGTTATGTATTCCTCGTCTACACTTCAAATGAATGTAAATGCGACACTTCTTTGCAAGGAAATAGCGTTTGCAGATGTCTACGTATCGTAGCAATACAGTTCTTATGATTCTTAAAACGCGATATCGCATCTCATTTCTATGTTTCATGGTAAGATATAATATTCAGTGCGAAGTGTTATGTATTCCTCGTCTACGATTCAAATGAATGTAAATGCGACACTTCCTTGCAAGGAAATAGCGTTTGCTGATGTCTACGTATCGTAGCAATAGAGTTCTAATGCTTCTTAAAACGCGATATCGCATCTCATTTCTATGTTTCATGGTAAGATATAATATGATTTGCGAAGTGTTATGTATTCCTCGTCTACACATCAAATGAATGTAAGTGCGACACTTTCTTGCAAGGAAATAGCGTTTGCAGATGTCTACGTATCGAAGCAATAGAGCTCAAATGCTTCTTAAAACGAGATATTGCATCTCATATCTATGTTTCATGATAAGATATAATATTCATTGCGAAGTGTTATGTATTCCTCGTCTACGATTCAAATGAATGTAAATGCGACACTTCCTTGCAAGGAAATAGCGTTTGCAGATGTCTACGTATCGTAGCAATAGAGTTCTTATGATTCTTAAAACGCGATATCGCATCTCATTTCTATGTTTCATGGTAAGATATAATATGATTTGCGATGTGTCATGCATTCCTCGTCCACACTTCAAATGAATGTAAATGCGACACTTCCTTGCAAGGAAATAGCGTTTGCAGATGTCTACGTATCGTAGCAATAGAGTTCTTATGATTCTTAAAACGCGATATCGCATCTCATTTCTATGTTTCATGGTAAGATATAATATGATTTGCGAAGAGTTATGTATTCCTCGTCTACACTTCAAATGAATGTAAATGCGACACTTCTTTGCAAGGAAATAGCGTTTGCAGATGTCTACGTATCGAAGCAATAGAGTTCAAATGTTTCTTAAAACGAGATATTGCATCTCATATCTATGTTTCATGATAAGATATAATATTCATTGCGAAGTGTTATGCATTCCTCGTCTACGATTCAAATGAATGTAAATGCGACACTTCCTTGCAAGGAAATAGCGTTTGCAGATGTCTACGTATCGTAGCAATAGAGTTCTAATGCTTCTTAAAACTCGATATCGCATCTCATTTCTATGTTTCATGGTAAGATATAATATGATTTGCGGAGTGTTATGTATTCCTCGTCTACACTTCAAATGAATGTGAATGCGACACTTCCTCGCTAGGAAATAGCGTTTGCAGATGTCTGCGTATCGTAGCAGTAGAGTTCTAATGCTTCTTAAAACGCGATATCGCATCTCATTTCCATGTTTCATGGTAAGATATAATATGATTTGCGAAGTGTTATGTATTCCTCGTCTACACATCAAATGAATGTAAATGCGACACTTTCTTGCAAGGAAATAGCGTTTGCAGATGTCTACGTATCGGAGCAATAGAGCTCAAATGCTTCTTAAAACGAGATATTGCATCTCATATCTATGTTTCATGATAAGATATAATATTCATTGCGAAGTGTTATGTATTCCCCGTCTGCGATTCAAATGAATATAAATGCGACACTTCCTTGCAAGGAAATAGCGTTTGCAGATGTCTACGTATCGTAGCAATAGAGTTCTAATGCTTCTTAAAACGCGATATCGCATCTCATTTCTATGTTTCATGGTAAGATATAATATGATTTGCGAAGTGTCATGCGTTCCTCGTCCACACTTCAAATGAATGTAAATGCGACACTTCCTCGCTAGGAAATAGCGTTTGCAGATGTCTGCGTATCGTAGCAGTAGAGTTCTAATGCTTCTTAAAACGCGATATCGCATCTCATTTCCATGTTTCATGGTAAGATATAATATGATTTGCGAAGTGTTATGTATTCCTCGTCTACACATCAAATGAATGTAAATGCGACACTTTCTTGCAAGGAAATAGCGTTTGCAGATGTCTACGTATCGGAGCAATAGAGCTCAAATGCTTCTTAAAACGAGATATTGCATCTCATATCTATGTTTCATGATAAGATATAATATTCATTGCGAAGTGTTATGTATTCCCCGTCTGCGATTCAAATGAATATAAATGCGACACTTCCTTGCAAGGAAATAGCGTTTGCAGATGTCTACGTATCGTAGCAATAGAGTTCTAATGCTTCTTAAAACGCGATATCGCATCTCATTTCTATGTTTCATGGTAAGATATAATATGATTTGCGAAGTGTTATGTATTCCTCGTCTACACATCAAATGAATGTAAATGCGACACTTTCTTGCAAGGAAATAGAGTTTGCAGATGTCTACGTATCGAAGCAATAGAGCTCAAATGCTTCTTAAAACGAGATATTGCATCTCATATCTATGATTCATGGTAAGATATAATATGATTTGCGAAGTGTTATGTATTCCTCGTCTACACATCAAATGAATGTAAGTGCGACACTTTCTTGCAAGGAAATAGCGTTTGCAGATGTCTACGTATCGAAGCAATAGAGCTCAAATGCTTCTTAAAACGAGATATTGCATCTCATATCTATGTTTCATGATAAGATATAATATTCATTGCGAAGTGTTATGTATTCCTCGTCTACGATTCAAATGAATGTAAATGCGACACTTCCTTGCAAGGAAATAGCGTTTGCAGATGTCTACGTATCGTAGCAATAGAGTTCTAATGCTTCTTAAAACGCGATATTGCATCTCATTTCTATGTTTCATGGTAAGATATAATATGATTTGCGAAGTGTCATGCGTTCCTCGTCCACACTTCAAATGAATGTAAATGCGACACTTCCTTGCAAGGAAATAGCGTTTGCAGATGTCTACGTATCGTAGCAATAGAGTTCTTATGATTCTTAAAACGCGATATCGCATCTCATTTCTATGTTTCATGGTAAGATATAATAAGATTTGCGAAGTGTTATGTATTCCTCGTCCACACTTCAAATGAATGTAAATGCGACACTTCCTTGCAAGGAAATAGCGTTTGCAGATGTCTACGTATCGTAGCAATAGAGTTCTTATGATTCTTAAAACGCGATATCGCATCTCATTTCTATGTTTCATGGTAAGATATAATAAGATTTGCGAAGTGTTATGTATTCCTCGTCTACACTTCAAATGAATGTAAATGCGACACTTCTTTGCAAGGAAATAGCGTTTGCAGATGTCTACGTATCGTAGCAATAGAGTTCTTATGATTCTTAAAACGCGATATCGCATCCCATTTCTATGTTTCATGGTAAGATATAATATGATTTGCGAAGAGTTATGTATTCCTCGTCTACACTTCAAATGAATGTAAATGCGACACTTCTTTGCAAGGAAATAGCGTTTGCAGATGTCTACGTATCGAAGCAATAGAGTTCAAATGCTTCTTAAAACGAGATATTGCATCTCATATCTATGTTTCATGATAAGATATAATATTCATTGCGAAGTGTTATGTATTCCTCGTCTACACTTCAAATGAATGTAAATGCGACACTTCTTTGCAAGGAAATAGCGTTTGCAGATGTCTACGTATCGTAGCAATACAGTTCTTATGATTCTTAAAACGCGATATCGCATCTCATTTCTATGTTTCATGGTAAGATATAATATTCAGTGCGAAGTGTTATGTATTCCTCGTCTACGATTCAAATGAATGTAAATGCGACACTTCCTTGCAAGGAAATAGCGTTTGCTGATGTCTACGTATCGTAGCAATAGAGTTCTAATGCTTCTTAAAACGCGATATCGCATCTCATTTCTATGTTTCATGGTAAGATATAATATGATTTGCGAAGTGTTATGTATTCCTCGTCTACACATCAAATGAATGTAAGTGCGACACTTTCTTGCAAGGAAATAGCGTTTGCAGATGTCTACGTATCGAAGCAATAGAGCTCAAATGCTTCTTAAAACGAGATATTGCATCTCATATCTATGTTTCATGATAAGATATAATATTCATTGCGAAGTGTTATGTATTCCTCGTCTACGATTCAAATGAATGTAAATGCGACACTTCCTTGCAAGGAAATAGCGTTTGCAGATGTCTACGTATCGTAGCAATAGAGTTCTTATGATTCTTAAAACGCGATATCGCATCTCATTTCTATGTTTCATGGTAAGATATAATATGATTTGCGATGTGTCATGCATTCCTCGTCCACACTTCAAATGAATGTAAATGCGACACTTCCTTGCAAGGAAATAGCGTTTGCAGATGTCTACGTATCGTAGCAATAGAGTTCTTATGATTCTTAAAACGCGATATCGCATCTCATTTCTATGTTTCATGGTAAGATATAATATGATTTGCGAAGAGTTATGTATTCCTCGTCTACACTTCAAATGAATGTAAATGCGACACTTCTTTGCAAGGAAATAGCGTTTGCAGATGTCTACGTATCGAAGCAATAGAGTTCAAATGTTTCTTAAAACGAGATATTGCATCTCATATCTATGTTTCATGATAAGATATAATATTCATTGCGAAGTGTTATGCATTCCTCGTCTACGATTCAAATGAATGTAAATGCGACACTTCCTTGCAAGGAAATAGCGTTTGCAGATGTCTACGTATCGTAGCAATAGAGTTCTAATGCTTCTTAAAACTCGATATCGCATCTCATTTCTATGTTTCATGGTAAGATATAATATGATTTGCGGAGTGTTATGTATTCCTCGTCTACACTTCAAATGAATGTGAATGCGACACTTCCTCGCTAGGAAATAGCGTTTGCAGATGTCTGCGTATCGTAGCAGTAGAGTTCTAATGCTTCTTAAAACGCGATATCGCATCTCATTTCCATGTTTCATGGTAAGATATAATATGATTTGCGAAGTGTTATGTATTCCTCGTCTACACATCAAATGAATGTAAATGCGACACTTTCTTGCAAGGAAATAGCGTTTGCAGATGTCTACGTATCGGAGCAATAGAGCTCAAATGCTTCTTAAAACGAGATATTGCATCTCATATCTATGTTTCATGATAAGATATAATATTCATTGCGAAGTGTTATGTATTCCCCGTCTGCGATTCAAATGAATATAAATGCGACACTTCCTTGCAAGGAAATAGCGTTTGCAGATGTCTACGTATCGTAGCAATAGAGTTCTAATGCTTCTTAAAACGCGATATCGCATCTCATTTCTATGTTTCATGGTAAGATATAATATGATTTGCGAAGTGTTATGTATTCCTCGTCTACACATCAAATGAATGTAAATGCGACACTTTCTTGCAAGGAAATAGAGTTTGCAGATGTCTACGTATCGAAGCAATAGAGCTCAAATGCTTCTTAAAACGAGATATTGCATCTCATATCTATGATTCATGATAAGATATAATATTCATTGCGAAGTGTCATGTATTTCTCGTCCACACTTCAAATGAATGTAAATGCGACACTTCCTTGCAAGGAAATAGCGTTTGCAGATGTCTACGTATCGTAGCAATAGAGTTCTTATGATTCTTAAAACGCGATATCGCATCTCATTTCTATGTTTCATGGTAAGATATAATATGATTTGCGAAGTGTTATGTATTCCTCGTCTACACTTCAAATGAATGTAAATGCGACACTTCTTTGCAAGGAAATAGCGTTTGCAGATGTCTACGTATCGTAGCAATAGAGTTCTTATGATTCTTAAAACGCGATATCGCTTCCCATTTCTATGTTTCATGGTAAGATATAATATGATTTGCGAAGAGTTATGTATTCCTCGTCTACACTTCAAATGAATGTAAATGCGACACTTCTTTGCAAGGAAATAGCGTTTGCAGATGTCTACGTACCGAAGCAATAGAGTTCAAATGCTTCTTAAAACGAGATATTGCATTTCATATCTATGTTTCATGATAAGATATAATATTCATTGCGAAGTGTTATGTATTCCTCGTCTACGATTCAAATGAATGTAAATGCGACACTTCCTTGCAAGGAAATAGCGTTTGCTGATGTCTACGTATCGTAGCAATAGAGTTCTAATGCTTCTTAAAACGCGATATCGCATCTCATTTCTATGTTTCATGGTAAGATATAATATGATTTGCGAAGTGTTATGTATTCCTCGTCTACACATCAAATGAATGTAAGTGCGACACTTTCTTGCAAGGAAATAGCGTTTGCAGATGTCTACGTATCGAAGCAATAGAGCTCAAATGCTTCTTAAAACGAGATATTGCATCTCATATCTATGTTTCATGATAAGATATAATATTCATTGCGAAGTGTTATGTATTCCTCGTCTACGATTCAAATGAATGTAAATGCGACACTTCCTTGCAAGGAAATAGCGTTTGCAGATGTCTACGTATCGTAGCAATAGAGTTCTTATGATTCTTAAAACGCGATATCGCATCTCATTTCTATGTTTCATGGTAAGATATAATATGATTTGCGATGTGTCATGCATTCCTCGTCCACACTTCAAATGAATGTAAATGCGACACTTCCTTGCAAGGAAATAGCGTTTGCAGATGTCTACGTATCGTAGCAATAGAGTTCTTATGATTCTTAAAACGCGATATCGCATCTCATTTCTATGTTTCATGGTAAGATATAATATGATTTGCGAAGAGTTATGTATTCCTCGTCTACACTTCAAATGAATGTAAATGCGACACTTCTTTGCAAGGAAATAGCGTTTGCAGATGTCTACGTATCGAAGCAATAGAGTTCAAATGTTTCTTAAAACGAGATATTGCATCTCATATCTATGTTTCATGATAAGATATAATATTCATTGCGAAGTGTTATGCATTCCTCGTCTACGATTCAAATGAATGTAAATGCGACACTTCCTTGCAAGGAAATAGCGTTTGCAGATGTCTACGTATCGTAGCAATAGAGTTCTAATGCTTCTTAAAACTCGATATCGCATCTCATTTCTATGTTTCATGGTAAGATATAATATGATTTGCGGAGTGTTATGTATTCCTCGTCTACACTTCAAATGAATGTGAATGCGACACTTCCTCGCTAGGAAATAGCGTTTGCAGATGTCTGCGTATCGTAGCAGTAGAGTTCTAATGCTTCTTAAAACGCGATATCGCATCTCATTTCCATGTTTCATGGTAAGATATAATATGATTTGCGAAGTGTTATGTATTCCTCGTCTACACATCAAATGAATGTAAATGCGACACTTTCTTGCAAGGAAATAGCGTTTGCAGATGTCTACGTATCGAAGCAATAGAGCTCAAATGCTTCTTAAAACGAGATATTGCATCTCATATCTATGTTTCATGATAAGATATAATATTCATTGCGAAGTGTTATGTATTCCCCGTCTGCGATTCAAATGAATATAAATGCGACACTTCCTTGCAAGGAAATAGCGTTTGCAGATGTCTACGTATCGTAGCAATAGAGTTCTAATGCTTCTTAAAACGCGATATCGCATCTCATTTCTATGTTTCATGGTAAGATATAATATGATTTGTGAAGTGTTATGTATTCCTCGTCTACACATCAAATGAATGTAAATGCGACACTTTCTTGCAAGGAAATAGAGTTTGCAGATGTCTACGTATCGAAGCAATAGAGCTCAAATGCTTCTTAAAACGAGATATTGCATCTCATATCTATGATTCATGATAAGATATAATATTCATTGCGAAGTGTCATGTATTCCTCGTCCACACTTCAAATGAATGTAAATGCGACACTTCCTTGCAAGGAAATAGCGTTTGCAGATGTCTACGTATCGTAGCAATAGAGTTCTTATGATTCTTAAAACGCGATATCGCATCTCATTTCTATGTTTCATGGTAAGATATAATATGATTTGCGAAGAGTTATGTATTCCTCGTCTACACTTCAAATGAATGTAAATGCGACACTTCTTTGCAAGGAAATAGCGTTTGCAGATGTCTACGTATCGAAGCAATAGAGTTCAAATGTTTCTTAAAACGAGATATTGCATCTCATATCTATGTTTCATGATAAGATATAATATTCATTGCGAAGTGTTATGCATTCCTCGTCTACGATTCAAATGAATGTAAATGCGACACTTCCTTGCAAGGAAATAGCGTTTGCAGATGTCTACGTATCGTAGCAATAGAGTTCTAATGCTTCTTAAAACTCGATATCGCATCTCATTTCTATGTTTCATGGTAAGATATAATATGATTTGCGGAGTGTTATGTATTCCTCGTCTACACTTCAAATGAATGTGAATGCGACACTTCCTCGCTAGGAAATAGCGTTTGCAGATGTCTGCGTATCGTAGCAGTAGAGTTCTAATGCTTCTTAAAACGCGATATCGCATCTCATTTCCATGTTTCATGGTAAGATATAATATGATTTGCGAAGTGTTATGTATTCCTCGTCTACACATCAAATGAATGTAAATGCGACACTTTCTTGCAAGGAAATAGCGTTTGCAGATGTCTACGTATCGAAGCAATAGAGCTCAAATGCTTCTTAAAACGAGATATTGCATCTCATATCTATGTTTCATGATAAGATATAATATTCATTGCGAAGTGTTATGTATTCCCCGTCTGCGATTCAAATGAATATAAATGCGACACTTCCTTGCAAGGAAATAGCGTTTGCAGATGTCTACGTATCGTAGCAATAGAGTTCTAATGCTTCTTAAAACGCGATATCGCATCTCATTTCTA
The DNA here is from genome assembly GCF_050948175.1 of Xylocopa sonorina. Lineage (NCBI taxonomy): Eukaryota > Metazoa > Arthropoda > Insecta > Hymenoptera > Apidae > Xylocopa > Xylocopa sonorina. The sequence continues at coordinate 37,157 of NW_027490303.1, forward strand.
TGTTTCATGGTAAGATATAATATGATTTGCGAAGTGTTATGTATTCCTCGTCTACACATCAAATGAATGTAAATGCGACACTTTCTTGCAAGGAAATAGAGTTTGCAGATGTCTACGTATCGAAGCAATAGAGCTCAAATGCTTCTTAAAACGAGATATTGCATCTCATATCTATGATTCATGATAAGATATAATATTCATTGCGAAGTGTCATGTATTCCTCGTCCACACTTCAAATGAATGTAAATGCGACACTTCCTTGCAAGGAAATAGCGTTTGCAGATGTCTACGTATCGTAGCAATAGAGTTCTTATGATTCTTAAAACGCGATATCGCATCTCATTTCTATGTTTCATGGTAAGATATAATATGATTTGCGAAGTGTTATGTATTCCTCGTCTACACTTCAAATGAATGTAAATGCGACACTTCTTTGCAAGGAAATAGCGTTTGCAGATGTCTACGTATCGTAGCAATAGAGTTCTTATGATTCTTAAAACGCGATATCGCTTCCCATTTCTATGTTTCATGGTAAGATATAATATGATTTGCGAAGAGTTATGTATTCCTCGTCTACACTTCAAATGAATGTAAATGCGACACTTCTTTGCAAGGAAATAGCGTTTGCAGATGTCTACGTATCGAAGCAATAGAGTTCAAATGCTTCTTAAAACGAGATATTGCATTTCATATCTATGTTTCATGATAAGATATAATATTCATTGCGAAGTGTTATGTATTCCTCGTCTACGATTCAAATGAATGTAAATGCGACACTTCCTTGCAAGGAAATAGCGTTTGCTGATGTCTACGTATCGTAGCAATAGAGTTCTAATGCTTCTTAAAACGCGATATCGCATCTCATTTCTATGTTTCATGGTAAGATATAATATGATTTGCGAAGTGTTATGTATTCCTCGTCTACACATCAAATGAATGTAAGTGCGACACTTTCTTGCAAGGAAATAGCGTTTGCAGATGTCTACGTATCGAAGCAATAGAGCTCAAATGCTTCTTAAAACGAGATATTGCATCTCATATCTATGTTTCATGATAAGATATAATATTCATTGCGAAGTGTTATGTATTCCTCGTCTACGATTCAAATGAATGTAAATGCGACACTTCCTTGCAAGGAAATAGCGTTTGCAGATGTCTACGTATCGTAGCAATAGAGTTCTTATGATTCTTAAAACGCGATATCGCATCTCATTTCTATGTTTCATGGTAAGATATAATATGATTTGCGATGTGTCATGCATTCCTCGTCCACACTTCAAATGAATGTAAATGCGACACTTCCTTGCAAGGAAATAGCGTTTGCAGATGTCTACGTATCGTAGCAATAGAGTTCTTATGATTCTTAAAACGCGATATCGCATCTCATTTCTATGTTTCATGGTAAGATATAATATGATTTGCGAAGAGTTATGTATTCCTCGTCTACACTTCAAATGAATGTAAATGCGACACTTCTTTGCAAGGAAATAGCGTTTGCAGATGTCTACGTATCGAAGCAATAGAGTTCAAATGTTTCTTAAAACGAGATATTGCATCTCATATCTATGTTTCATGATAAGATATAATATTCATTGCGAAGTGTTATGCATTCCTCGTCTACGATTCAAATGAATGTAAATGCGACACTTCCTTGCAAGGAAATAGCGTTTGCAGATGTCTACGTATCGTAGCAATAGAGTTCTAATGCTTCTTAAAACTCGATATCGCATCTCATTTCTATGTTTCATGGTAAGATATAATATGATTTGCGGAGTGTTATGTATTCCTCGTCTACACTTCAAATGAATGTGAATGCGACACTTCCTCGCTAGGAAATAGCGTTTGCAGATGTCTGCGTATCGTAGCAGTAGAGTTCTAATGCTTCTTAAAACGCGATATCGCATCTCATTTCCATGTTTCATGGTAAGATATAATATGATTTGCGAAGTGTTATGTATTCCTCGTCTACACATCAAATGAATGTAAATGCGACACTTTCTTGCAAGGAAATAGCGTTTGCAGATGTCTACGTATCGAAGCAATAGAGCTCAAATGCTTCTTAAAACGAGATATTGCATCTCATATCTATGTTTCATGATAAGATATAATATTCATTGCGAAGTGTTATGTATTCCCCGTCTGCGATTCAAATGAATATAAATGCGACACTTCCTTGCAAGGAAATAGCGTTTGCAGATGTCTACGTATCGTAGCAATAGAGTTCTAATGCTTCTTAAAACGCGATATCGCATCTCATTTCTATGTTTCATGGTAAGATATAATATGATTTGCGAAGTGTTATGTATTCCTCGTCTACACATCAAATGAATGTAAATGCGACACTTTCTTGCAAGGAAATAGAGTTTGCAGATGTCTACGTATCGAAGCAATAGAGCTCAAATGCTTCTTAAAACGAGATATTGCATCTCATATCTATGATTCATGATAAGATATAATATTCATTGCGAAGTGTCATGTATTCCTCGTCCACACTTCAAATGAATGTAAATGCGACACTTCCTTGCAAGGAAATAGCGTTTGCAGATGTCTACGTATCGTAGCAATAGAGTTCTTATGATTCTTAAAACGCGATATCGCATCTCATTTCTATGTTTCATGGTAAGATATAATATGATTTGCGAAGTGTTATGTATTCCTCGTCTACACTTCAAATGAATGTAAATGCGACACTTCTTTGCAAGGAAATAGCGTTTGCAGATGTCTACGTATCGTAGCAATAGAGTTCTTATGATTCTTAAAACGCGATATCGCTTCCCATTTCTATGTTTCATGGTAAGATATAATATGATTTGCGAAGAGTTATGTATTCCTCGTCTACACTTCAAATGAATGTAAATGCGACACTTCTTTGCAAGGAAATAGCGTTTGCAGATGTCTACGTATCGAAGCAATAGAGTTCAAATGCTTCTTAAAACGAGATATTGCATTTCATATCTATGTTTCATGATAAGATATAATATTCATTGCGAAGTGTTATGTATTCCTCGTCTACGATTCAAATGAATGTAAATGCGACACTTCCTTGCAAGGAAATAGCGTTTGCTGATGTCTACGTATCGTAGCAATAGAGTTCTAATGCTTCTTAAAACGCGATATCGCATCTCATTTCTATGTTTCATGGTAAGATATAATATGATTTGCGAAGTGTTATGTATTCCTCGTCTACACATCAAATGAATGTAAGTGCGACACTTTCTTGCAAGGAAATAGCGTTTGCAGATGTCTACGTATCGAAGCAATAGAGCTCAAATGCTTCTTAAAACGAGATATTGCATCTCATATCTATGTTTCATGATAAGATATAATATTCATTGCGAAGTGTTATGTATTCCTCGTCTACGATTCAAATGAATGTAAATGCGACACTTCCTTGCAAGGAAATAGCGTTTGCAGATGTCTACGTATCGTAGCAATAGAGTTCTTATGATTCTTAAAACGCGATATCGCATCTCATTTCTATGTTTCATGGTAAGATATAATATGATTTGCGAAGTGTTATGTATTCCTCGTCTACACTTCAAATGAATGTAAATGCGACACTTCTTTGCAAGGAAATAGCGTTTGCAGATGTCTACGTATCGTAGCAATAGAGTTCTTATGATCCTTAAAACGCGATATCGCTTCCCATTTCTATGTTTCATGGTAAGATATAATATGATTTGCGAAGAGTTATGTATTCCTCGTCTACACTTCAAATGAATGTAAATGCGACACTTCTTTGCAAGGAAATAGCGTTTGCAGATGTCTACGTATCGAAGCAATAGAGTTCAAATGCTTCTTAAAACGAGATATTGCATTTCATATCTATGTTTCATGATAAGATATAATATTCATTGCGAAGTGTTATGTATTCCTCGTCTACGATTCAAATGAATGTAAATGCGACACTTCCTTGCAAGGAAATAGCGTTTGCTGATGTCTACGTATCGTAGCAATAGAGTTCTAATGCTTCTTAAAACGCGATATCGCATCTCATTTCTATGTTTCATGGTAAGATATAATATGATTTGCGAAGTGTTATGTATTCCTCGTCTACACATCAAATGAATGTAAGTGCGACACTTTCTTGCAAGGAAATAGCGTTTGCAGATGTCTACGTATCGAAGCAATAGAGCTCAAATGCTTCTTAAAACGAGATATTGCATCTCATATCTATGTTTCATGATAAGATATAATATTCATTGCGAAGTGTTATGTATTCCTCGTCTACGATTCAAATGAATGTAAATGCGACACTTCCTTGCAAGGAAATAGCGTTTGCAGATGTCTACGTATCGTAGCAATAGAGTTCTTATGATTCTTAAAACGCGATATCGCATCTCATTTCTATGTTTCATGGTAAGATATAATATGATTTGCGATGTGTCATGCATTCCTCGTCCACACTTCAAATGAATGTAAATGCGACACTTCCTTGCAAGGAAATAGCGTTTGCAGATGTCTACGTATCGTAGCAATAGAGTTCTTATGATTCTTAAAACGCGATATCGCATCTCATTTCTATGTTTCATGGTAAGATATAATATGATTTGCGAAGAGTTATGTATTCCTCGTCTACACTTCAAATGAATGTAAATGCGACACTTCTTTGCAAGGAAATAGCGTTTGCAGATGTCTACGTATCGAAGCAATAGAGTTCAAATGTTTCTTAAAACGAGATATTGCATCTCATATCTATGTTTCATGATAAGATATAATATTCATTGCGAAGTGTTATGCATTCCTCGTCTACGATTCAAATGAATGTAAATGCGACACTTCCTTGCAAGGAAATAGCGTTTGCAGATGTCTACGTATCGTAGCAATAGAGTTCTAATGCTTCTTAAAACTCGATATCGCATCTCATTTCTATGTTTCATGGTAAGATATAATATGATTTGCGGAGTGTTATGTATTCCTCGTCTACACTTCAAATGAATGTGAATGCGACACTTCCTCGCTAGGAAATAGCGTTTGCAGATGTCTGCGTATCGTAGCAGTAGAGTTCTAATGCTTCTTAAAACGCGATATCGCATCTCATTTCCATGTTTCATGGTAAGATATAATATGATTTGCGAAGTGTTATGTATTCCTCGTCTACACATCAAATGAATGTAAATGCGACACTTTCTTGCAAGGAAATAGCGTTTGCAGATGTCTACGTATCGAAGCAATAGAGCTCAAATGCTTCTTAAAACGAGATATTGCATCTCATATCTATGTTTCATGATAAGATATAATATTCATTGCGAAGTGTTATGTATTCCCCGTCTGCGATTCAAATGAATATAAATGCGACACTTCCTTGCAAGGAAATAGCGTTTGCAGATGTCTACGTATCGTAGCAATAGAGTTCTAATGCTTCTTAAAACGCGATATCGCATCTCATTTCTATGTTTCATGGTAAGATATAATATGATTTGCGAAGTGTTATGTATTCCTCGTCTACACATCAAATGAATGTAAATGCGACACTTTCTTGCAAGGAAATAGAGTTTGCAGATGTCTACGTATCGAAGCAATAGAGCTCAAATGCTTCTTAAAACGAGATATTGCATCTCATATCTATGATTCATGATAAGATATAATATTCATTGCGAAGTGTCATGTATTCCTCGTCCACACTTCAAATGAATGTAAATGCGACACTTCTTTGCAAGGAAATAGCGTTTGCAGATGTCTACGTATCGTAGCAATAGAGTTCTTATGATTCTTAAAACGCGATATCGCTTCCCATTTCTATGTTTCATGGTAAGATATAATATGATTTGCGAAGAGTTATGTATTCCTCGTCTACACTTCAAATGAATGTAAATGCGACACTTCTTTGCAAGGAAATAGCGTTTGCAGATGTCTACGTATCGAAGCAATAGAGTTCAAATGCTTCTTAAAACGAGATATTGCATTTCATATCTATGTTTCATGATAAGATATAATATTCATTGCGAAGTGTTATGTATTCCTCGTCTACGATTCAAATGAATGTAAATGCGACACTTCCTTGCAAGGAAATAGCGTTTGCTGATGTCTACGTATCGTAGCAATAGAGTTCTAATGCTTCTTAAAACGCGATATCGCATCTCATTTCTATGTTTCATGGTAAGATATAATATGATTTGCGAAGTGTTATGTATTCCTCGTCTACACATCAAATGAATGTAAGTGCGACACTTTCTTGCAAGGAAATAGCGTTTGCAGATGTCTACGTATCGAAGCAATAGAGCTCAAATGCTTCTTAAAACGAGATATTGCATCTCATATCTATGTTTCATGATAAGATATAATATTCATTGCGAAGTGTTATGTATTCCTCGTCTACGATTCAAATGAATGTAAATGCGACACTTCCTTGCAAGGAAATAGCGTTTGCAGATGTCTACGTATCGTAGCAATAGAGTTCTTATGATTCTTAAAACGCGATATCGCATCTCATTTCTATGTTTCATGGTAAGATATAATATGATTTGCGATGTGTCATGCATTCCTCGTCCACACTTCAAATGAATGTAAATGCGACACTTCCTTGCAAGGAAATAGCGTTTGCAGATGTCTACGTATCGTAGCAATAGAGTTCTTATGATTCTTAAAACGCGATATCGCATCTCATTTCTATGTTTCATGGTAAGATATAATATGATTTGCGAAGAGTTATGTATTCCTCGTCTACACTTCAAATGAATGTAAATGCGACACTTCTTTGCAAGGAAATAGCGTTTGCAGATGTCTACGTATCGAAGCAATAGAGTTCAAATGTTTCTTAAAACGAGATATTGCATCTCATATCTATGTTTCATGATAAGATATAATATTCATTGCGAAGTGTTATGCATTCCTCGTCTACGATTCAAATGAATGTAAATGCGACACTTCCTTGCAAGGAAATAGCGTTTGCAGATGTCTACGTATCGTAGCAATAGAGTTCTAATGCTTCTTAAAACTCGATATCGCATCTCATTTCTATGTTTCATGGTAAGATATAATATGATTTGCGGAGTGTTATGTATTCCTCGTCTACACTTCAAATGAATGTGAATGCGACACTTCCTCGCTAGGAAATAGCGTTTGCAGATGTCTGCGTATCGTAGCAGTAGAGTTCTAATGCTTCTTAAAACGCGATATCGCATCTCATTTCCATGTTTCATGGTAAGATATAATATGATTTGCGAAGTGTTATGTATTCCTCGTCTACACATCAAATGAATGTAAATGCGACACTTTCTTGCAAGGAAATAGCGTTTGCAGATGTCTACGTATCGAAGCAATAGAGCTCAAATGCTTCTTAAAACGAGATATTGCATCTCATATCTATGTTTCATGATAAGATATAATATTCATTGCGAAGTGTTATGTATTCCCCGTCTGCGATTCAAATGAATATAAATGCGACACTTCCTTGCAAGGAAATAGCGTTTGCAGATGTCTACGTATCGTAGCAATAGAGTTCTAATGCTTCTTAAAACGCGATATCGCATCTCATTTCTATGTTTCATGGTAAGATATAATATGATTTGCGAAGTGTTATGTATTCCTCGTCTACACATCAAATGAATGTAAATGCGACACTTTCTTGCAAGGAAATAGAGTTTGCAGATGTCTACGTATCGAAGCAATAGAGCTCAAATGCTTCTTAAAACGAGATATTGCATCTCATATCTATGATTCATGATAAGATATAATATTCATTGCGAAGTGTCATGTATTCCTCGTCCACACTTCAAATGAATGTAAATGCGACACTTCCTTGCAAGGAAATAGCGTTTGCAGATGTCTACGTATCGTAGCAATAGAGTTCTTATGATTCTTAAAACGCGATATCGCATCTCATTTCTATGTTTCATGGTAAGATATAATATGATTTGCGAAGTGTTATGTATTCCTCGTCTACACTTCAAATGAATGTAAATGCGACACTTCTTTGCAAGGAAATAGCGTTTGCAGATGTCTACGTATCGTAGCAATAGAGTTCTTATGATTCTTAAAACGCGATATCGCTTCCCATTTCTATGTTTCATGGTAAGATATAATATGATTTGCGAAGAGTTATGTATTCCTCGTCTACACTTCAAATGAATGTAAATGCGACACTTCTTTGCAAGGAAATAGCGTTTGCAGATGTCTACGTATCGAAGCAATAGAGTTCAAATGCTTCTTAAAACGAGATATTGCATTTCATATCTATGTTTCATGATAAGATATAATATTCATTGCGAAGTGTTATGTATTCCTCGTCTACGATTCAAATGAATGTAAATGCGACACTTCCTTGCAAGGAAATAGCGTTTGCTGATGTCTACGTATCGTAGCAATAGAGTTCTAATGCTTCTTAAAACGCGATATCGCATCTCATTTCTATGTTTCATGGTAAGATATAATATGATTTGCGAAGTGTTATGTATTCCTCGTCTACACATCAAATGAATGTAAGTGCGACACTTTCTTGCAAGGAAATAGCGTTTGCAGATGTCTACGTATCGAAGCAATAGAGCTCAAATGCTTCTTAAAACGAGATATTGCATCTCATATCTATGTTTCATGATAAGATATAATATTCATTGCGAAGTGTTATGTATTCCTCGTCTACGATTCAAATGAATGTAAATGCGACACTTCCTTGCAAGGAAATAGCGTTTGCAGATGTCTACGTATCGTAGCAATAGAGTTCTTATGATTCTTAAAACGCGATATCGCATCTCATTTCTATGTTTCATGGTAAGATATAATATGATTTGCGATGTGTCATGCATTCCTCGTCCACACTTCAAATGAATGTAAATGCGACACTTCCTTGCAAGGAAATAGCGTTTGCAGATGTCTACGTATCGTAGCAATAGAGTTCTTATGATTCTTAAAACGCGATATCGCATCTCATTTCTATGTTTCATGGTAAGATATAATAAGATTTGCGAAGTGTTATGTATTCCTCGTCTACACTTCAAATGAATGTAAATGCGACACTTCTTTGCAAGGAAATAGCGTTTGCAGATGTCTACGTATCGTAGCAATGGAGTTCTTATGATTCTTAAAACGCGATATCGCATCTCATTTCTATGTTTCATGGTAAGATATAATATGATTTGCGAAGAGTTATGTATTCCTCGTCTACACTTCAAATGAATGTAAATGCGACACTTCTTTGCAAGGAAATAGCGTTTGCAGATGTATACGTATCGAAGCAATAGAGTTCAAATGCTTCTTAAAACGAGATATTGCATCTCATATCTATGTTTCATGATAAGAAATAATATTCATTGCGAAGTGTTATGCATTCCTCGTCTACGATTCAAATGAATGTAAATGCGACACTTCTTTGCAAGGAAATAGCGTTTGCAGATGTCTACGTATCGTAGCAATAGAGTTCTTCTGATTCTTAAACCGCGATATCGCATCTCTTTTCTATGTTTCATGGTAAGATATAATATGAATTGCGAAGTGTTATGTATTCCTCGTCTACACATCAAATGAATGTAAATGCGACACTTTCTTGCAAGGAAATAGCGTTTGCAGATGTCTACGTATCGAAGCAATAGAGTTCAAATGCTTCTTAAAACGAGATATTGCATCTCATATCTATGTTTCATGATAAGATATAATATTCATTGCGAAGTGTTATGCATTCCTCGTCTACGATTCAAATGAATGTAAATCCGACACTTCCTTGCAAGGAAATAGCGTTTGCAGATGTCTACGTACCGTAGCAATAGAGTACTAATGCTTCTTAAAACGCGATATCGCATCTCACTTCTATGTTTCATGGTAAGTTATAATATGATTTGCGAAGTGTTATGTATTCCTCGTCTACACTTCAAATGAATGTCAATGCGACACTTTCTCGCTAGGAAATAGCTTTTGCAGATGTCTAGGTATCGTAGTAATAGATTTCTAATGCTTTTTAAAACGAGAGATCGCATCCCATTTCTATGTTTCATGGTAAGATATAATATGATTTGCGGAGTGTTATGTATTCCTCGTCTACACTTCAAATGAATGTGAATGCGACACTTCCTCGCTAGGAAATAGCGTTTGCAGATGTCTACGTATCGTAGCAATAGCGTTCTTATGATTCTTAAAACGCGATATCGGATCTCATTTCTATGTTTCATGGTAAGATATAATATGATTTGCGAAGTGTTATGTATTCCTCGTCTACACTTCAAGTGAATGTGAATGCGACACTTCCTCGCTACGAAATAGCGTTTGCAGATGTCTACGTATCGTTGCAGTTGAGTTCTTATGCTTCTTAAAACGCGATATCGCATCTCATTTCTATGTTTCATGGTAAGATATAATATGACTTGCGAAGTGTTATGTATTCCTCGTCTACACATCAAATGAATGTAAATGCGACACTTCCTTGCAAGGAAATAGCGTTTGCAGATGTCTACGTATCGCAGCAATAGAATTCTAATGTTTCTTAAAGCGCGATATCGCACCTCATTTCCATGCTTCATGGTAAGATGTAATATTCATTGCGAAGTGTTATGCATTCCTCGTCTACGATTCAAATGAAAGTAAATGCGACACTTCCTTGCAAGGAAATAGCGATTGCAGATGTCTACGTATCGTAGCAATAGAGTTCATATGATTCTTAAAACGCGATATCGCATCTCATTTCTATGTTTCATGGTAAGATATAACATGATTTGCGAAGTGTTATGTATTCCTAGTCTACTCTTCAAATGAATGTGAATGCGATACTTCCTCGCTAGGAAATAGCGTTTGCAGATGTCTACGTATCGTAGCAGTAGCTTTCTAGTGCTTCTTAAAACGCGATATCGCATCTCATTTCTATGTTTCATGGTAAGATATAATATGATTTGCGAAGTGTTTTGTATTCCTCGTCTACGATTCAAATGAATGTAAATGCGACACTTCCTTGCAAGGAGATAGCGTTTGCAGATGTCTACGTATCGTAGCAATAGAGTACCAATGCTTCTTAAAACGCGATATCGCATCTCATTTCTATGTTTCATGGTAAGATATAATATGATTTGCGAAGTGCTATGTATTCCTCGTCTACACATCAAATGAATGTAAATGCGACACTTTCTTGCAAGGAAATAGCGTTTGCAGATGTCTACGTATCGAAGCAATAGAGTTCAAATGCTTCTTAAAACGAGATATTGCATCTCATATCTATGTTTCATGATAAGATATAATATTCATTGCGAAGTGTTATGCATTCCTCGTCTACGATTCAAATGAATGTAAATGCGACACTTCCTTGCAAGGGAATAGCGTTTGCAGATGTCTACGTACCGTAGCAATAGAATTCTAATGCTTCTTAAAACGCGATATCGCATCTCATTTCTATGTTTCATGGTAAGATATAATATGATTTGCGAAGTGTTATGTATTCCTCGTCTACACTTCAAATGAATGTCAATGCGACACTTTCTCGCTAGGAAATAGCGTTTGCAGATGTCTAGGTATCGTAGTAATAGATTTCTAATGATTCTTAAAACGCGATATCGCATCTCATTTCTATGTTTCATGGTAAGATATAATATGATTTGCGAAGTGTTATGTATTCCTCGTCTACACATCAAATGAATGTAAATGTGACACTTCCTTGCAAGGAAATAGCGTTTGCAGATGTCTACGTATCGTAGCAATAGAGTTCTAATGTTTTTTAAAACGCGATATCGCATCTCATTTCCATGTTTCATGGTAAGATATAATATGATTTGCGAGGTGTTATGTATTCCTCGTCTACACATCAACTGAATGTAAATGCGACACTTCCTTGCAAGGAAATAGCGTTTGCAGATGTCTACGTATCGTAGCAATAGAGTTCTTATGATTCTTAAAACGCGATATCGCATCTCATTTCTATGTTTCATTGTAAGATATAATATGACTTGCGAAGTGTTATGTATTCCTCGTCTACACTTCAAATGAATGTAAATGCGACACTTCCTTGCATGGAAATAGCGTTTGCAAATATCTACCTATCGTAGCAATAGTGTTCTAATGCTTCTTAAAACGCGATATCGCATCTCATTTCTATGTTTCATGGTAAGATATAATATGATTTGCGAAGTGTCATGTATTCCTCGTCTACACTTCAAATGAATGTAAATGCGGCACTTCCTTGCAAGGAAATAGCGTTTGCAGATATCTACGTATCGTAGCAATAGAGTTCTAATGCTTCTTAAAACGCGATATCGCATCTCATTTCTATGTTTCATAGTAAGATATAATATGATTTGCGAAGTGTTATGTATTCCTCGTCTACACATCAAATGAATGTAAATGCGACACTTTCTTGCAAGGAAATAGCGTTTGCAGATGTCTACGTATCGAAGCAATAGAGTTCAAATGCTTCTTAAAACGAGATATTGCATATCATATCTATGTTTCATGATAAGATATAATATTCATTGCGAAGTGTTATTCATTCCTCGTCTACGATTCAACTGAATGTAAATGCGACACTTCCTTGCAAGGAAATAGCGCTTGCAGATGCCTACGTATCGCAGCAATAGAGTTCTAATGCTTCTTAAAACGCGATATCGCATCTCATTTCTATGTTTCATGGTAAGATATAATATGATTTGCGAAGTGTTACGTATTCCTCGTCTACACATCAACTGAATGTAAATGCGACACTTCCTTGCAAGGAAATAGCGTTTGCAAATGTCTACCTATCGTAGCAATAGTGTTCTAATGCTTCTTAAAACGCGATATCGCATCTCATTTTTATGTTTCATGATAAGATATAATATGATTTGCGAAGTGTCATGCATTCCTCGTCTACACTTCAAATGAATGTAAATGCGACACTTCCTTGCAAGGAAATAGCGTTTGCAGATGTCTACGTATCGTAGCAATAGAGTTCTAATGCTTCCTAAAACGCGATATCGCATCTCATTTCTATGATTCATGATAAGATATAATATGATTTGCGAAGTGTCATGTATTCCTCGTCTACACATCAACTGAATGTAAATGCGACACTTCCTTGCAAGGAAATAGCGTTTGCAAATGTCTACCTATCGTAGCAATAGTGTTCTAACGCTTCTTAAAACGCGATATCGCATCTCATTTTTATGTTTCATGATAAGATATAATATGATTTGCGAAGTGTCATGTATTCCTCGTCTACACTTCAAATGAATGTAAATGCGACACTTCCTTGCAAGGAAATAGCGTTTGCAGATGTCTACGTATCGTAGCAATAGAGTTCTTATGATTCTTAAAACGCGATATCGCACCTCATTTCTATGTTTCATGGTAAGATATAATATGATTTGCGTAGTGTTATGTATTCCTCGTCTACACTTCAAATGAATGTAAATGCGACACTTCTTTGCAAGGAAATAGCGTCTGCAGAAGTCTACGTATCGTAGCAATAGAGTTCCTATGATTCTTAAAACGCGATATCGCATCTCATTTCTATTTTTCATGGTAAGATATAATATTATTTGCGAAGTGTTATGTATTCCTCGTCTACACATCAAATGAATGTAAATGCTACACTTCCTTGCAAGGAAATAGCGTTTGCAGATGTCTACGTATCGTAGCAATGGATTTCTAATGCTTCTTAAAAGGCGATATCGCATCTCATTTCTATGTTTCATGGTAAGGTATAATATGATTTGCGAAGTGTTATGTATTCCTCGTCTACACTTCAAATGAATGTAAATGCGACACTTCTTTGCAAGGAAATAGCGTTTGCAGATGTCTACGTATCGTAGCAATAGAGTTCTTATGATTCTTAAAACGCGATATCGCATCTCATTTCTATGTTTCATGGTAAGATATAATATGACTTGCGAAGTGTTATGTATTCCTCGTCTACACTTCAAATGAATGTAAATGCGACACTTCCTTGCAAGGAAATAGCGTTTGCAGATGTCTACGTATCGTAGCAATAGAGTTCTAATGCTTCTTAAAACGCGATATCGCACCTCATTTCTATGTTTCATGGTAAGATATAATATGATTTGCGAAGTGTTATGTATTCCTCGTCTACACTTCAAATGAATGTAAATGCGACACTTCCTTGCAAGGAAATAGCGTTTGCAAATGTCTACCTATCGTAGCAATAGTGTTCTAATGCTTCTTAAAACGCGATATCGCATCTCATTTCTATGTTTCATGATAAGATATAATATGATTTGCGAAGTGTCATGTATTCCTCGTCTACACTTCAATTGAATGTAAATGCGACACTTCCTTGCAAGGAAATAGCGTTTGCAGATGTCTACGTATCGTAGCAATAGAGTTCTAATGCTTCTTAAAACGCGATATCGCATCTCATTTCTATGTTTCATGGTAAGATATAATATGATTTGCGAAGTGTTATGTATTCCTCGTCTACACATCAACTGAATGTAAATGCGACACTTCCTTGCAAGGAAATAGCGTTTGCAAATGTCTACCTATCGTAGCAATAGTGTTCTGATGCTTCTTAGAACGCGATATCGCATCTCATTTCTATGTTTCATGGTAAGATATAATATGATTTGCGAAGTGTTATGTATTCCTCGTCTACACATCAAATGAATGTAAATGCGACACTTCCTTGCAAGGAAATAGCGTCTGCAGATGTCTAGGTATCGTAGCAATAGAGTTCTAATGCTTCTTAGAACGCGATATCGCATCTCATTTCTATGTTTCATGGTAAGATATAATATGATTTGCGAAGTGTTATGTATTCCTCGTCTACACTTCAAATGAATGTAAATGCGACACTTCCTTGCAAGGAAATAGCGTTTGCAAATGTCTACCTATCGTAGCAATAGTGTTCTAATGCTTCTTAAAACGCGATATCGCATCTCATTTCTATGTTTCATGATAAGATATAATATGATTTGCGAAGTGTCATGTATTCCTCGTCTACACTTCAAATGAATGTAAATGCGACACTTCCTTGCTAGGAAATAGCGTCTGCAGATGTCTAGGTATCGTAGCAATAGAGTTCTAATGCTTCTTAAAACGAGATATCGCATCTCATATCTATGTTTCATGGTAAGATATAATATGATTTGCGAAGTGTTATGTATTCCTCGTCTACACTCAAATGAATGTAAATGCGACACTTCCTTGCAAGGAAATAGCGTTTGCAGATGTCTACGTATCGTAGCAATAGACTTCTAATGCTTCTTAAAACGCGATATCGCATCTCATTTCTGTGTTTCATGGTAAGATATAATATGACTTGCGAAGTGTTATGTATTCCTCGTCTACACTTCAAATGAATGTAAATGCGACACTTCCTTGCTAGGAAATAGCGTTTGCAAATGTCTACCTATCGTAGCAATAGTGTTCTAATGCTTCTTAAAACGCGATATCGCATCTCATTTCTATGTTTCATGATAAGATATAATATGATTTGCGAAGTGTCATGTATTCCTCGTCTACACTTCAATTGAATGTAAATGCGACACTTCCTTGCAAGGAAATAGCGTTTGCAGATGTCTACGTATCGTAGCAATAGAGTTCTAATGCTTCTTAAAACGCGATATCGCATCTCATTTCTATGTTTCATGGTAAGATATAATATGATTTGCGAAGTGTTATGTATTCCTCGTCTACACATCAACAGAATGTAAATGCGACACTTCCTTGCAAGGAAATAGCGTTTGCAAATGTCTACCTATCGTAGCAATAGTGTTCTAATGCTTCTTAAAACGCGATATCGCATCTCATTTTTATGTTTGATGATAAGATATAATATGATTTGCGAAGTGTCATGTATTCCTCGTCTACACTTCAAATGAATGTAAATGCGACACTTCCTTGCAAGGAAATAGCGTTTGCAGATGTCTACGTATCGTAGCAATAGAGTTCTTATGATTCTTAAAACGCGATATCGCACCTCATTTCTATGTTTCATGGTAAGATATAATATGATTTGCGAAGTGTTATGTATTCCTCGTCTACACTTCAAATGAATGTAAATGCGACACTTCTTTGCAAGGAAATAGCGTTTGCAGAAGTCTACGTATCGTAGCAATAGAGTTCTTATGATTCTTAAAACGCGATATC
This sequence comes from Xylocopa sonorina, assembly GCF_050948175.1. Lineage (NCBI taxonomy): Eukaryota > Metazoa > Arthropoda > Insecta > Hymenoptera > Apidae > Xylocopa > Xylocopa sonorina. Next base: position 53,150 of record NW_027490303.1, read on the forward strand.
GCATCTCATTTCTATGTTTCATGGTAAGATATAATATTATTTGCGAAGTGTTATGTATTCCTCGTCTACACATCAAATGAATGTAAATGCTACACTTCCTTGCAAGGAAATAGCGTTTGCAGATGCCTACGTATCGTAGCAATGGATTTCTAATGCTTCTTAAAAGGCGATATCGCATCTCATTTCCATGTTTCATGGTAAGGTATAATATGATTTGCGAAGTGTTATGTATTCCTCGTCTACACTTCAAATGAATGTAAATGCGACACTTCCTTGCAAGGAAATAGCGTTTGCAGATGTCTACGTATCGTAGCAATAGAGTTCTTATGATTCTTAAAACGCGATATCGCATCTCATTTCTATGTTTCATGGTAAGATATAATATGACTTGCGAAGTGTTATGTATTCCTCGTCTACACATCAAATGAATGTAAATGCGACACTTCCTTGCAAGGAAATAGCGTTTGCAGATGTCTACGTATCGTAGCAATAGAGTTCTAATGCTTCTTAAAACGCGATATCGCATCTCATTTCTATGTTTCATGGTAAGATATAATATGATTTGCGAAGTGTCATGTATTCCTCGTCTACACTTCAAATGAATGTAAATGCGACACTTCCTTGCAAGGAAATAGCGTTTGCAGATGTCTACGTATCGTAGCAATGGATTTCTAATGCTTCTTAAAAGGCGATATCGCATCTCATTTCTATGTTTCATGGTAAGGTATAATATGATTTGCGAAGTGTTATGTATTCCTCGTCTACACTTCAAATGAATGTAAATGCGACACTTCTTTGCAAGGAAATAGCGTTTGCAGATGTCTACGTATCGTTGCAATAGAGTTCTTATGATTCTTAAAACGCGATATCGCATCTCATTTCTATGTTTCATGGTAAGATATAATATCATTTGCGGAGTGTTATGTACTCCTCGTCTACACTTCAAATGAATATAAATGCGACACTTCCTTGCAAGGAAATAGCGTTTGCAAATGTCTACCTATCGAAGCAGTAGTGTTCTAATACTTCTTAGAACGCGATGTCGCATCTCATTTCTATGTTTCATGATAAGATATAATATGATTTGCGAACTGTTATGTATTCCTCGTCTACACTTCAAATGAATGTAAATGCGACACTTTCTTGCAAGGAAGTAGCGTTTGCAGATGTCTACGTATCGAAGCAATAGTGTTCAAATGCTTCTTAAAACGAGATATTGCATCTCATATCTATGTTTCATGATAAGATATAATATTCATTGCGAAGTGTTATGCATTCCTCGTCTACGATTCAAATGAATGAAAATGCGACACTTCCTTGCAAGGATATAGCGTTTGCAGATGTCTACGTATCGTAGCAATAGAGTTCTAATGCTTCTTAAAACGCGATATCGCATCTCATTTCTATGTTTCATGGTAAGATATAATATGATTTGCGAAGTGTTATGTATTCCTCGTCTACACTTCAAATGAATGTAAATGCGACACTTTCTTGCAAGGAAATAGCGTTTGCAGATGTCTACGTATCGTAGCATTGGATTTCTGATGCTTCTTAAAACGAGATATTGCATCTCATATCTATGTTTCATGATAAGATATAATATTCATTGCGAAGTGTTATGCATTCCTCGTCTACGATTCAAATGAATGAAAATGCGACACTTCCTTGCAAGGAAATAGCGTTTGCAGATGTCTACGTATCGTAGCAATAGAGTTCAAATGCTTCTTAAAACGAGATATTGCATCTCATATCTATGTTTCATGATAAGATATAATATTCATTGCGAAGTGTTATGTATTCCTCGTCTACACTTCAAATGAATGTAAATGCGACACTTCTTTGCAAGGAAATAGCGTTTGCAGATGTCTACGTATCGTAGCAATAGAGTTCTTATGATTCTTAAAACGCGATATCGCATCTCATTTCTATGTTTCATGGTAAGATATAATATGATTTGCGAAGTGTTATGTATTCCTCGTCTACACATCAAACGATTGTAAATGCGACACTTCCTTGCAAGGAAATAGCGTTTGCAGATGTCTACGTATCGAAGCAATAGAGTTCAAATGCTTCTTAAAACGAGATATTGCATCTCATATCTATGTTTCATGATAAGATATAATATTCATTGCGAAGTGTTATGCATTCCTCGTCTACGATTCAAATGAATGTAAATGCGACACTTCCTTGCAAGGAAATAGCGTTGGCAGATGTCTACGTATCGTAGCAATAGAGTTCTAATGCTTCTTAAAACGCGATATCGCATCTCATTTCTATGTTTCATGGTAAGATATAATATGATTTGCGAAGTGTTATGCATTCCTCGTCTACGATTCAAATGAATGAAAATGCGACACTTCCTTGCAAGGAAATAGCGTTTGCAGATGTCTACGTATCGTAGCAATAGAGTTCTGATGCTTCTTAAAACGCGATATCGCATCTCATTTCTATGTTTCATGATAAGATATAATATGATTTGCGAAGTGTCATGTATTCCTCGTCTACACTTCAAATGAATGTAAATGCGACACTTCCTTGCAAGGAAATAGCGTTTGCAAATGTCTACCTATCGTAGCAATAGTGTTCTAATGCTTCTTAAAACGCGATATCGCATCTCATTTCTATGTTTCATGATAAGATATAATATGATTTGCGAAGTGTCATGTATTCCTCGTCTACACTTCAAATGAATGTAAATGCGACACTTCCTTGCAAGGAAATAGCGTTTGCAGATGTCTACGTATCGTAGCAATAGAGTTCTAATGCTTCTTAAAACGCGATATCGCATCTCATTTCTATGTTTCATGGTAAGATATAATATGATTTGCGAAATGTTATGTATTGCTCGTCTACACATCAACTGAATGTAAATGCGACACTTCCTTGCAAGGAAATAGCGCTTGCAGATGTCTACGTAACGTAGCAATAGAGTTCTTATGATTCTTAAAACGCGATATCGCATCTCATTTCTATGTTTCATGGTAAGATATAATATGATTTGCGAAGTGTTATGTATTCCTCGTCTACACTTCAAATGAATGTAAATGCGACACTTCTTTGCAAGGAAATAGCGTTTGCAGATGTCTACGTATCGTAGCAATAGAGTTCTTATGATTCTTAAAACGCGATATCGCATCTCATTTCTATGTTTCATGGTAAGATATAATATGATTTGCGAAGTGTTATGTATTCCTCGTCTACACATCAAATGAATGTAAATGCGACACTTCCTTGCAAGGAAATAGCGTTTGCAGATGTCTACGTATCGAAGCTATAGAGTTCAAATGCTTCTTAAAAGGAGATATTGCATCTCATATCTATGTTTCATGATAAGATATAATATTCATTGCGAAGTGTTATGCATTCCTCGTCTACGATTCAAATGAATGTAAATGCGACACTTCCTTGCAAGGAAATAGCGTTTGCAGATGTCTACGTATCGTGGCAATAGAGTTCTTATGATTCTTAAAACGCGATATCGCATCTCATTTCTATGTTTCATGGTAAGATATAATATGATTTGCGAAGTGTCATGTATTCCTCGTCTACACTTCAAATGAATGTAAATGCGACACTTCCTTGCAAGGAAATAGCGTTTGCAGATGTCTACGTATGATAGCAATGGATTTCTAATGCTTCTTAAAAGGCGATATCGCATCTCATTTCTATGTTTCATGGTAAGGTATAATATGATTTGCGAAGTGTCATGTATTCCTCGTCTACACTTCAAATGAATGTAAATGCGACACTTCTTTGCAAGGAAATAGCGTTTGCAGATGTCTACGTATCGTTGCAATAGAGTTCTTATGATTCTTAAAACGCGATATCGCATCTCATTTCTATGTTTCATGGTAAGATATAATATCATTTGCGGAGTGTTATGTACTCCTCGTCTACACTTCAAATGAATGTAAATGCGACACTTCCTTGCAAGGAAATAGCGTTTGCAAATGTCTACCTTTCGTAGCAGTAGTGTTCTAATACTTCTTAGAACGCGATGTCGCATCTCATTTCTATGTTTCATGGTAAGATATAATATGATTTGCGAACTGTTATGTATTCCTCGTCTACACTTTAAATGAATGTAAATGCGACACTTTCTTGCAAGGAAATAGCGTTTGCAGATGTCTACGTATCGAAGCAATAGAGTTCAAATGCTTCTTAAAACGAGATATTGCATCTCATATCTATGTTTCATGATAAGATATAATATTCATTGCGAAGTGTTATGCATTCCTCGTCTACGATTCAAATGAATGAAAATGCGACCCTTCCTTGCAAGGAAATAGCGTTTGCAGATGTCTACGTATCGTAGCAATAGAGTTCTAATGCTTCTTAAAACGCGATATCGCATCTCATTTCTATGTTTCATGGTAAGATATAATATGATTTGCGAAGTGTTATGTATTCCTCGTCTACACTTCAAATGAATGTAAATGCGACACTTCCTTGCAAGGAAATAGCGTTTGCAAATGTCTACCTATCGTATCAATAGTGTTCTAATGCTTCTTAAAACGCGATATCGCATCTCATTTCTATGTTTCATGATAAGATATAATATGATTTGCGAAGTGTCATGTATTCCTCGTCTACACTTCAATTGAATGTAAATGCGACATTTCCTTGCAAGGAAATAGCGTTTGCAGATGTCTACGTATCGTAGCAATAGAGTTCTGATGCATCTTAAAACGCGATATCGCATCTCATTTCTATGTTTCATGGTAAGATATAATATGACTTGGGAAGTGTTATGTACTCCTCGTCTACACTTCAAATGAATGTAAATGCGACACTTCCTTGCTAGGAAATAGCGTTTGCAGATGTCTACGTATCGTAGCAATGGATTTCTAATTCTTCTTAAAAGGCGATATCGCATCTCATTTCTATGTTTCATGGTAAGGTATAATATGATTTGCGAAGTGTTATGTATTCCTCGTCTACACTTCAAATGAATGTAAATGCGACACTTCTTTGCAAGGAAATAGCGTTTGCAGATGTCTACGTATCGTAGCAATAGAGTTCTTATGATTCTTAAAACGCGATATCGCATCTCATTTCTATGTTTCATGGTAAGATATAATATGACTTGCGGAGTGTTATGTATTCCTCGTCTACACTTCAAATGAATGTAAATGCGACACTTCCTTGCAAGGAAATAGCGTTTGCAGATGTCTACGTATCGTAGCAATAGAGTTCTAATGCTTCTTAAAACGCGATATCGCATCTCATTTCTATGTTTCATGGTAAGATATAATATGATTTGCGAAGTGTTATGTATTCCTCGTCTACACTTCAAATGAATGTAAATGCGACACTTCCTTGCAAGGAAATAGCGTTTGCAAATGTCTACCTATCGTAGCAATAGTGTTCTAAGCTTCTTAAAACGCGATATCGCATCTCATTTCTATGTTTCATGATATGATATAATATGATTTGCGAAGTGTCATGTATTCCTCGTCTACACTTCAATTGAATGTAAATGCGACACTTCCTTGCAAGGAAATAGCGTTTGCAGATGTCTACGTATCGTAGCAATAGAGTTCTAATGCTTCTTAAAACGCGATATCGCATCTCATTTCTATGTTTCATGGTAAGATATAATATGATTTGCGAAGTGTTATGTATTCCTCGTCTGCACATCAACTGAATGTAAATGCGACACTTACTTGCAAGGAAATAGCGTTTGCAAATGTCTACCTATCGTAGCAATAGTGTTCTAATGCTTCTTAAAACGCGATATCGCATCTCATTTCTATGTTTCATGGTAAGATATAATATGATTTGCGAAGTGTTATGTATTCCTCGTCTACACATCAAATGAATGTAAATGCGACACTTCCTTGCAAGGAAATAGCATTTGCAAATGTCTACGTATCGTAGCAATAGAGTTCTAATGCTTCTTAAAACGCGATATCGCATCTAATTTCTATGTTTCATGGTAAGATATAATATGACTTGCGAAGTGTTATGTATTCCTCGTCTACACTTCAAATGAATGTAAATGCGACACTTCCTTGCTAGGAAATAGCGTCTGCAGATGTCTAGGTATCGTAGCAATAGAGTTCTAATGCTTCTTAGAAAGCGATATCGCATCTCATTTCTATGTTTCATGGTAAGATATAATATGATTTGCGAAGTGTTATGTACTCCTCGTCTACACTTCAAATGAATGTAAATGCGACACTTCCTTGCAAGGAAATAGCGTTTGCAAATGTCTACCTATCGTAGCAATAGTGTTCTAATGCTTCTTAAAACGCGATATCGCATCTCATTTCTATGTTTCATGATAAGATATAATATGATTTGCGAAGTGTCATGTATTCCTCGTCTACACTTCAAATGAATGTAAATGCGACACTTCCTTGCTAGGAAATAGCGTCTGCAGATGTCTAGGTATCGTAGCAATAGAGTTCTAATGCTTCTTAAAACGAGATATCGCATCTCATATCTATGTTTCATGGTAAGATATAATATGATTTGCGAAGTGTTATGTATTCCTCGTCTACACTCAAATGAATGTAAATGCGACACTTCCTTGCAAGGAAATAGCGTTTGCAGATGTCTACGTATCGTAGCAATAGAGTTCTAATGCTTCTTAAAACGCGATATCGCATCTCATTTCTATGTTTCATGGTAAGATATAACATGACTTGCGAAGTGTTATGTATTCCTCGTCTACACTTCAAATGAATGTAAATGCGACACTTCCTTGCAAGGAAATAGCGTTTGCAGATGTCTACGTATCGTAGCAATAGAGTTCTAATGCTTCTTAAAACGCGATATCGCATCTCATTTCTGTGTTTCATGGTAAGATATAATATGATTTGCGAAGTGTTATGTATTCCTCGTCTACACTTCAAATGAATGTAAATGCGACACTTCCTTGCAAGGAAATCGCGTTTGCAAATGTCTACCTATCGTAGCAATAGTGTTCTAATGCTTCTTAAAACGCGATATCGCATCTCATTTCTATGTTTCATGATAAGATATAATATGATTTGCGAAGTGTCATGTATTGCTCGTCTACACTTCAATTGAATGTAAATGCGACACTTCCTTGCAAGGAAATAGCGTTTGCAGATGTCTACGTATCGTAGCAATAGAGTTCTAATGCTTCTTAAAACGCGATATCGCATCTCATTTCTATGTTTCATGGTAAGATATAATATGATTTGCGAAGTGTTATGTATTCCTCGTCTACACTTCAAATGAATGTAAATGCGACACTTCCTTGCTAGGAAATAGCGTTTGCAGATGTCTACGTATCGTAGCATTGGATTTCTGATGCTTCTTAAAACGAGATATTGCATCTCATATCTATGTTTCATGATAAGATATAATATTCATTGCGAAGTGTAATGCATTCCTCGTCTACGATTCAAATGAATGAAAATGCAACACTTCCTTGCAAGGAAATAGCGTTTGCAGATGTCTACGTATCGTAGCAATAGAGTTCAAATGCTTCTTAAAACGAGATATTGCATCTCATATCTATGTTTCATGATAAGATATAATATTCATTGCGAAGTGTTATGTATTCCTCGTCTACACTTCAAATGAATGTAAATGCGACACTTCTTTGCAAGGAAATAGCGTTTGCAGATGTCTACGTATCGTAGCAATAGAGTTCTTATGATTCTTAAAACGCGATATCGCATCTCATTTCTATGTTTCATGGTAAGATATAATATGATTTGCGAAGTGTTATGTATTCCTCGTTTACACATCAAACGAATGTAAATGCGACACTTCCTTGCAAGGAAATAGCGTTTGCAGATGTCTACGTATCGAAGCAATAGAGTTCAAATGCTTCTTAAAACGAGATATTGCATCTCATATCTATGTTTCATGATAAGATATAATATTCATTGCGAAGTGTTATGCATTCCTCGTCTACGATTCAAATGAATGAAAATGCGACACTTCCTTGCAAGGAAATAGCGTTTGCAGATGTCTACGTATCGAAGCAATAGAGTTCAAATGCTTCTTAAAACGAGATATTGCATCTCATATCTATGTTTCATGATAAGATATAATATTCATTGCGAAGTGTTATGCATTCCTCGTCTACGATTCAAATGAATGAAAATGCAACACTTCCTTGCAAGGAAATAGCGTTTGCAGATGTCTACGTATCGTAGCAATAGAGTTCAAATGCTTCTTAAAACGAGATATTGCATCTCATATCTATGTTTCATGATAAGATATAATATTCATTGCGAAGTGTTATGCATTCCTCGTCTACGATTCAAATGAATGTAAATGCGACACTTCCTTGCAAGGAAATAGCGTTTGCAGATGTCTACGTATCGTAGCAATAGAGTTCTAATGCTTCTTAAAACGCGATATCGCATCTCATTTCTATGTTTCATGGTAAGATATATTATGATTTGCGAAGTGTTATGTATTCCTCGTCTACACATCAAATGAATGTAAATGCGACACTTTCTTGCAAGGAAATAGCGTTTGCAGATGTCTACGTATCGAAGCAATAGAGTTCAAATGCTTCTTAAAACGAGATATTGCATCTCATATCTATGTTTCATGATAAGATATAATATTCATTGCGAAGTGTTATGCATTCCTCGTCTACGATTCAAATGAATGTAAATGCGACACTTCCTTGCAAGGAAATAGCGTTGGCAGATGTCTACGTATCGTAGCAATAGAGTTCTAATGCTTCTTAAAACGCGATATCGCATCTCATTTCTATGTTTCATGGTAAGATATAATATGATTTGCGAAGTGTTATGCATTCCTCGTCTACGATTCAAATGAATGAAAATGCGACACTTCCTTGCAAGGAAATAGCGTTTGCAGATGTCTACGTATCGTAGCAATAGAGTTCTAATGCTTCTTAAAACGCGATATCGCATCTCATTTCTATGTTTCATGATAAGATATAATATGATTTGCGAAGTGTCATGTATTCCTCGTCTACACTTCAAATGAATGTAAATGCGACACTTCCTTGCAAGGAAATAGCGTTTGCAAATGTCTACCTATCGTAGCAATAGTGTTCTAATGCTTCTTAAAACGCGATATCGCATCTCATTTCTATGTTTCATGATAAGATATAATATGATTTGCGAAGTGTCATGTATTCCTCGTCTACACTTCAAATGAATGTAAATGCGACACTTCCTTGCAAGGAAATAGCGTTTGCAGATGTCTACGTATCGTAGCAATAGAGTTCTAATGCTTCTTAAAACGCGATATCGCATCTCATTTCTATGTTTCATGGTAAGATATAATATGATTTGCGAAATGTTATGTATTGCTCGTCTACACATCAACTGAATGTAAATGCGACACTTCCTTGCAAGGAAATAGCGTTTGCAGATGTCTACGTATCGAAGCTATAGAGTTCAAATGCTTCTTAAAAGGAGATATTGCATCTCATATCTATGTTTCATGATAAGATATAATATTCATTGCGAAGTGTTATGCATTCCTCGTCTACGATTCAAATGAATGTAAATGCGACACTTCCTTGCAAGGAAATAGCGTTTGCAGATGTCTACGTATCGTGGCAATAGAGTTCTTATGATTCTTAAAACGCGATATCGCATCTCATTTCTATGTTTCATGGTGAGATATAATATGATTTGCGAAGTGTCATGTATTCCTCGTCTACACTTCAAATGAATGTAAATGCGACACTTCCTTGCAAGGAAATAGCGATTGCAGATGTCTACGTATGATAGCAATGGATTTCTAATGCTTCTTAAAAGGCGATATCGCATCTCATTTCTATGTTTCATGGTAAGGTATAATATGATTTGCGAAGTGTTATGTATTCCTCGTCTACACTTCAAATGAATGTAAATGCGACACTTCTTTGCAAGGAAATAGCGTTTGCAGATGTCTACGTATCGTTGCAATAGAGTTCTTATGATTCTTAAAACGCGATATCGCATCTCATTTCTATGTTTCATGGTAAGATATAATATCATTTGCGGAGTGTTATGTACTCCTCGTCTACACTTCAAATGAATGTAAATGCGACACTTCCTTGCAAGGAATTAGCGTTTGCAAATGTCTACCTTTCGTAGCAGTAGTGTTCTAATACTTCTTAGAACGCGATGTCGCATCTCATTTCTATGTTTCATGGTAAGATATAATATGATTTGCGAACTGTTATGTATTCTTCGTCTACACTTTAAATGAATGTAAATGCGACACTTTCTTGCAAGGAAATAGCGTTTGCAGATGTCTACGTATCGAAGCAATAGAGTTCAAATGCTTCTTAAAACGAGATATTGCATCTCATATCTATGTTTCATGATAAGATATAATATTCATTGCGAAGTGTTATGCATTCCTCGTCTACGATTCAAATGAATGAAAATGCGACCCTTCCTTGCAAGGAAATAGCGTTTGCAGATGTCTACGTATCGTAGCAATAGAGTTCTAATGCTTCTTAAAACGCGATATCGCATCTCATTTCTATGTTTCATGGTAAGATATAATATGATTTGCGAAGTGTTATGCATTCCTCGTCTACGATTCAAATGAATGAAAATGCGACCCTTCCTTGCAAGGAAATAGCGTTTGCAGATGTCTACGTATCGTAGCAATAGAGTTCTAATGCTTCTTAAAACGCGATATCGCATCTCATTTCTATGTTTCATGGTAAGATATAATATGATTTGCGAAGTGTTATGTATTCCTCGTCTACACTTCAAATGAATGTAAATGCGACACTTCCTTGCAAGGAAATAGCGTTTGCAAATGTCTACCTATCGTAGCAATAGTGTTCTAATGCTTCTTAAAACGCGATATCGCATCTCATTTCTATGTTTCATGATAAGATATAATATGATTTGCGAAGTGTCATGTATTGCTCGTCTACACTTCAATTGAATGTAAATGCGACACTTCCTTGCAAGGAAATAGCGTTTGCAGATGTCTACGTATCGTAGCAATAGAGTTCTAATGCTTCTTAAAACGCGATATCGCATCTCATTTCTATGTTTCATGGTAAGATATAATATGATTTGCGAAGTGTTATGTATTCCTCGTCTACACTTCAAATGAATGTAAATGCGACACTTCCTTGCTAGGAAATAGCGTTTGCAGATGTCTACGTATCGTAGCATTGGATTTCTGATGCTTCTTAAAACGAGATATTGCATCTCATATCTATGTTTCATGATAAGATATAATATTCATTGCGAAGTGTTATGCATTCCTCGTCTACGATTCAAATGAATGAAAATGCAACACTTCCTTGCAAGGAAATAGCGTTTGCAGATGTCTACGTATCGTAGCAATAGAGTTCAAATGCTTCTTAAAACGAGATATTGCATCTCATATCTATGTTTCATGATAAGATATAATATTCATTGCGAAGTGTTATGTATTCCTCGTCTACACTTCAAATGAATGTAAATGCGACACTTCTTTGCAAGGAAATAGCGTTTGCAGATGTCTACGTATCGTAGCAATAGAGTTCTTATGATTCTTAAAACGCGATATCGCATCTCATTTCTATGTTTCATGGTAAGATATAATATGATTTGCGAAGTGTTATGTATTCCTCGTTTACACATCAAACGAATGTAAATGCGACACTTCCTTGCAAGGAAATAGCGTTTGCAGATGTCTACGTATCGAAGCAATAGAGTTCAAATGCTTCTTAAAACGAGATATTGCATCTCATATCTATGTTTCATGATAAGATATAATATTCATTGCGAAGTGTTATGCATTCCTCGTCTACGATTCAAATGAATGAAAATGCGACACTTCCTTGCAAGGAAATAGCGTTTGCAGATGTCTACGTATCGTAGCAATAGAGTTCTAATGCTTCTTAAAACGCGATATCGCATCTCATTTCTATGTTTCATGGTAAGATATATTATGATTTGCGAAGTGTTATGTATTCCTCGTCTACACATCAAATGAATGTAAATGCGACACTTTCTTGCAAGGAAATAGCGTTTGCAGATGTCTACGTATCGAAGCAATAGAGTTCAAATGCTTCTTAAAACGAGATATTGCATCTCATATCTATGTTTCATGATAAGATATAATATTCATTGCGAAGTGTTATGCATTCCTCGTCTACGATTCAAATGAATGTAAATGCGACACTTCCTTGCAAGGAAATAGCGTTTGCAGATGTCTACGTATCGTAGCAATAGAGTTCTAATGCTTCTTAAAACGCGATATCGCATCTCATTTCTATGTTTCATGGTAAGATATATTATGATTTGCGAAGTGTTATGTATTCCTCGTCTACACATCAAATGAATGTAAATGCGACACTTTCTTGCAAGGAAATAGCGTTTGCAGATGTCTACGTATCGAAGCAATAGAGTTCAAATGCTTCTTAAAACGAGATATTGCATCTCATTTCTATGTTTCATGATAAGATATAATATGATTTGCGAAGTGTCATGTATTCCTCGTCTACACTTCAAATGAATGTAAATGCGACACTTCCTTGCAAGGAAATAGCGTTGGCAGATGTCTACGTATCGTAGCAATAGAGTTCTAATGCTTCTTAAAACGCGATATCGCATCTCATTTCTATGTTTCATGGTAAGATATAATATGATTTGCGAAGTGTTATGCATTCCTCGTCTACGATTCAAATGAATGAAAATGCGACACTTCCTTGCAAGGAAATAGCGTTTGCAGATGTCTACGTATCGTAGCAATAGAGTTCTAATGCTTCTTAAAACGCGATATCGCATCTCATTTCTATGTTTCATGATAAGATATAATATGATTTGCGAAGTGTCATGTATTCCTCGTCTACACTTCAAATGAATGTAAATGCGACACTTCCTTGCAAGGAAATAGCGTTTGCAAATGTCTACCTATCGTAGCAATAGTGTTCTAATGCTTCTTAAAACGCGATATCGCATCTCATTTCTATGTTTCATGATAAGATATAATATGATTTGCGAAGTGTCATGTATTCCTCGTCTACACTTCAAATGAATGTAAATGCGACACTTCCTTGCAAGGAAATAGCGTTTGCAGATGTCTACGTATCGTAGCAATAGAGTTCTAATGCTTCTTAAAACGCGATATCGCATCTCATTTCTATGTTTCATGGTAAGATATAATATGATTTGCGAAATGTTATGTATTGCTCGTCTACACATCAACTGAATGTAAATGCGACACTTCCTTGCAAGGAAATAGCGTTTGCAGATGTCTACGTATCGAAGCTATAGAGTTCAAATGCTTCTTAAAAGGAGATATTGCATCTCATATCTATGTTTCATGATAAGATATAATATTCATTGCGAAGTGTTATGCATTCCTCGTCTACGATTCAAATGAATGTAAATGCGACACTTCCTTGCGAGGAAATAGCGTTTGCAGATGTCTACGTATCGTGGCAATAGAGTTCTTATGATTCTTAAAACGCGATATCGCATCTCATTTCTATGTTTCATGGTGAGATATAATATGATTTGCGAAGTGTCATGTATTCCTCGTCTACACTTCAAATGAATGTAAATGCGACACTTCCTTGCAAGGAAATAGCGATTGCAGATGTCTACGTATGATAGCAATGGATTTCTAATGCTTCTTAAAAGGCGATATCGCATCTCATTTCTATGTTTCATGGTAAGGTATAATATGATTTGCGAAGTGTTATGTATTCCTCGTCTACACTTCAAATGAATGTAAATGCGACACTTCTTTGCAAGGAAATAGCGTTTGCAGATGTCTACGTATCGTTGCAATAGAGTTCTTATGATTCTTAAAACGCGATATCGCATCTCATTTCTATGTTTCATGGTAAGATATAATATCATTTGCGGAGTGTTATGTACTCCTCGTCTACACTTCAAATGAATGTAAATGCGACACTTCCTTGCAAGGAAATAGCGTTTGCAAATGTCTACCTTTCGTAGCAGTAGTGTTCTAATACTTCTTAGAACGCGATGTCGCATCTCATTTCTATGTTTCATGGTAAGATATAATATGATTTGCGAACTGTTATGTATTCTTCGTCTACACTTTAAATGAATGTAAATGCGACACTTTCTTGCAAGGAAATAGCGTTTGCAGATGTCTACGTATCGAAGCAATAGAGTTCAAATGCTTCTTAAAACGAGATATTGCATCTCATATCTATGTTTCATGATAAGATATAATATTCATTGCGAAGTGTTATGCATTCCTCGTCTACGATTCAAATGAATGAAAATGCGACCCTTCCTTGCAAGGAAATAGCGTTTGCAGATGTCTACGTATCGTAGCAATAGAGTTCTAATGCTTCTTAAAACGCGATATCGCATCTCATTTCTATGTTTCATGGTAAGATATAATATGATTTGCGAAGTGTTATGTATTCCTCGTCTACACTTCAAATGAATGTAAATGCGACACTTCCTTGCAAGGAAATAGCGTTTGCAAATGTCTACCTATCGTATCAATAGTGTTCTAATGCTTCTTAAAACGCGATATCGCATCTCATTTCTATGTTTCATGATAAGATATAATATGATTTGCGAAGTGTCATGTATTCCTCGTCTACACTTCAATTGAATGTAAATGCGACACTTCCTTGCATGGAAATAGCGTTTGCAGATGTCTACGTATCGTAGCAATAGAGTTCTGATGCTTCTTAAAACGCGATATCGCATCTCATTTCTATGTTTCATGGTAAGATATAATATGACTTGCGAAGTGTTATGTACTCCTCGTCTACACTTCAAATGAATGTAAATGCGACACTTCCTTGCTAGGAAATAGCGTTTGCAGATGTCTACGTATCGTAGCAATGGATTTCTAATTCTTCTTAAAAGGCGATATCGCATCTCATTTCTATGTTTCATGGTAAGATATAATATGATTTGCGAAGTGTTATGTATTCCTCGTCTACACATCAACTGAATGTAAATGCGACACTTCCTTGCAAGGAAATAGGGCTTGCAGATGTCTACGTATCGTAGCAATAGAGTTCTTATGATTCTTAAAACGCGATATCGCATCTCATTTCCATGTTTCATGGTAAGATATAATATGACTTGCGAAGTGTTATGTATTCCTCGTCTGCACTTCAAATGAATGTAAATGCGACACTTCTTTGTAAGGAAATAGCGTTTGCAGATGTCTACGTATCGTAGCAATAGAGTTCTTATGATTCTTAAAACGCGATATCGCATCTCATTTCTATGTTTCGTGGTAAGATATAATATTATTTGCGAAGTGTTATGTATTCCTCGTCTACACATCAAATGAATGTAAATGCGACACTTCCTTGCAAGGAAATAGCGTTTGCAGATGTCTACGTATCGTAGCAATGGATTTCTAATTCTTCTTAAAAGGCGATATCGCATCTCATTTCTATGTTTCATGGTAAGGTATAATATGTTTTGCGAAGTGTTATGTATTCCTCGTCTACACTTCAAATGAATGTAAATGCGACACTTCTTTGCAAGGAAATAGCGTTTGCAGATGTCTACGTATCGTAGCAATAGATTTCTAATGCTTCTTAAAACGCGATATCGCATCTCATTTCTATGTTTCATGGTAAGATATAATATGATTTGCGAAGTGTTATATATTCCTCGTCTACACATCAAATGAATGTAAATGCGACACTTCTTTGCAAGGAAATAGCGTTTGTAGATGTCTACGTATCGTAGCAATAGATTTCTTATGATTCTTAAAACGCGATATCGCATCTCATTTCTATGTTTCATGGTAAGATATAATATGATTTGCGAAATGTTATGTATTCCTCGTCTACACATCAACTGAATGTAAATGCGACACTTCCTTGCAAGGAAATAGCGCTTGCAGATGTCTACGTATCGTAGCAATAGAGTTCTTATGATTCTTAAAACGCGATATCGCATCTCATTTCTATGTTTCATGGTAAGATATAATATGATTTGCGAAGTGTTATGTATTCCTCGTCTACACTTCAAATGAATGTAAATGCGACACTTCTTTGCAAGGAAATAGCGTTTGCAGATGTCTACGTATCGTAGCAATAGAGTTCTTATGATTCTTAAAACGCGATATCGCATCTCATTTCTATGTTTCATGGTAAGATATAGTATTATTTGCGAAGTGTTATGTATTCCTCGTCTACACATCAAATGAATGTAAATGCGACACTTCCTTGCAAGGAATTAGCGTTTGCAGATGTCTACGTATCGTAGCAATGGATTTCTAATGCTTCTTAAAAGGCGATATCGCATCTCATTTCTATGTTTCATAGTAAGGTATAATATGATTTGCGAAGTGTCATCTATTCCTCGTCTACACTTCAAATGAATGTAAATGCGACACTTCCTTGCTAGGAAATAGCGTCTGCAGATGTCTAGGTATCGTAGCAATAGTGTTCTAATGCTTCTTAAACCGCGATATCGCATCTCATTTCTATGTTTCATGGTAAGATATAATATGATTTGCGAAGTGTTATGTATTCCTCGTCTACACTTCAAATGAATGTAAATGCGACACTTCCTTGCAAGGAAATAGCGTTTGCACATGTCTACCTATCGTAGCAATAGTGTTCTGATGCTTCTTAAAACGCGATATCGCATCTCATTTCTATGTTTCATGGTAAGATATAATATGATTTGCGAAGTGTCATGTATTCCTCGTCTACACTTCAAATGAATGTAAATGCGACACTTCCTTGCAAGGAAATAGCGTTTGCAGATGTCTACGTATCGTAGCAATAGAGTTCTAATGCTTCTTGAAACGCGATATCGCATCTCATTTCTATGTTTCATGGTAAGATATAATATGATTTGCGAAGTGTTATGTATTCCTCGTCTACACATCAACTGAATGTAAATGCGACACTTCCTTGCAAGGAAATAGCGTTTGCAAATGTCTACCTATCGTAGCAATAGTGTTCTAATGCTTCTTAAAACGCGATATCCCATCTCATTTCTATGTTTCATGATAAGATATAATATGATTTGCGAAGTGTCATGTATTCCTCGCCTACACTTCAAATGAATGTAAATGCGACACTTCCTTGCAAGGAAATAGCGTTTGCAGATGTCTACGTATCGTAGCAATAGGGTACTAATGCTTCTTAAAACGCGATATCGCATCACATTTCTATGTTTCATGGTAAGATATAATATGATTTGCGAAGTGTTATGTATTCCTCGTCTACACTTCAAATGAATGTAAATGCGACACTTCTTTGCAAGGAAATAGCGTTTGCAGATGTCTACGTATCGTAGCAATAGAGTTCTTATGATTCTTAAAACGCGATATCGCATCTCATTTCTATGTTTCATGGTAAGATATAATATTATTTGCGAAGTGTTATGTATTTCTCGTCTACACATCAAATGAATGTAAATGCGACACTTCCTTGCAAGGAAATAGCGTTTGCAGATGTCTACGTATCGTAGCAATAGAGTTCTTATGATTCTTAAAACGCGATATCGCATCTCATTTCTATGTTTCATGTTAAGATATAATATGATTTGCGAAGTGTCATGTATTCCTCGTCTACACTTCAAATGAATGTAAATGCGACACTTCCTTGCAAGGAAATAGCGTTTGCAGATGTCTAGGTATCGTAGCAATGGATTTCTAATGCTTCTTAAAAGGCGATATCGCATCTCATTTCTATGTTTCATGGTAAGATATAATATCATTTGCGGAGTGTTATGTATTCCACGTCTACACTTCAAATGAATGTAAATGCGACACTTCCTTGCAAGGAAATAGCGTTTGCAGATGTCTACGTATCGTAGCAATAGAGTTCTTATGATTCTTAAAACGCGATATCGCATCTCATTTATATATTTCATGGTAAGATATAATATGATTTGCGAAGTGTTATGTATTCCTCGTCTACACTTCAAATGAATGTAAATGCGACACTTCTTTGCAAGGAAATAGCGTTTGCAGATGTCTACGTATCGTAGCAATAGAGTTCTTATGATTCTTAAAACGCGATATCGCATCTCATTTCTATGTTTCATGGTAAGATATAATATTATTTGCGAAGTGTTATGTATTCCTCGTCTACACATCAAATGAATGTAAATGCGACACTTCCTTGCAAGGAAATAGCGTTTGCAGATGTCTACGTAACGTAGCAATGGATTTCTAATGCTTCTTAAAAGGCGATATCGCATCTCATTTCTATGTTTCATGGTAAGGTATAATATGATTTGCGAAGTGTTATCTATTCTTCGTCTACACTTCAAATGAATGTAAATGCGACACTTCCTTGCTAGGAAATAGCGTCTGCAGATGTCTAGGTATCGTAGCAATAGAGTTCTAATGCTTCTTAAAACGCGATATCGCATCTCATTTCTATGTTTCATGGTAAGATATAATATGATTTGCGAAGTGTTATGTACTCCTCGTCTACACTTCAAATGAATGTAAATGCGACACTTCCTTGCAAGGAAATAGCGTTTGCACATGTCTACCTATCGTAGCAATAGTGTTCTAATGCTTCTTAAAACGCGATATCGCATCTCATTTCTATGTTTCATGGTAAGATATAATATGATTTGCGAAGTGTCATGTATTCCTCGTCTACACTTCAAATGAATGTAAATGCGACACTTCCTTGCAAGGAAATAGCGTTTGCAGATGTCTACGTATCGTAGCAATAGAGTTCTAACGCTTCTTAAAACGCGATATCGCATCTCATTTCTATGTTTCATGGTAAGATATAATATGATTTGCGAAGTGTTATGTATTCCTCGTCTACACATCAACTGAATGTAAATGCGACACTTCCTTGCAAGGAAATAGCGTTTGCAAATGTCTACCTATCGTAGCAATAGAGATCTTTTGATTCTTAAAACGCGATATCGCATCTCATTTCTATGTTTCATGGTAAGATATTATATGATTTGCGATGTGTCATGTATTCCTCGTCTACACTTCAAATGAATGTAAATGCGACACTTCCTTGCTAGGAAATAGCGTCTGCAATTGTCTAGGTATCGTAGCAATAGAGTTCTAATGCTTCTTAAAACGCGATATCGCATCACATTCCTATGTTTCATGGTAAGATATAATATGATTTGCGAAGTGTTATGTATTCCTCGTCTACACTTCAAATGAATGTAAATGCGACACTTCTTTGCAAGGAAATAGCGTTTGCAGATGTCTACGTATCGTAGCAATAGAGTTCTTATGATTCTTAAAACGCGATATCGCATCTCATTTCTATGTTTCATGGTAAGATATAATATTATTTGCGAAGTGTTATGTATTCCTCGTCTACACATCAAATGAATGTAAATGCGACACTTCCTTGCAAGGAAATAGCGTTTGCAGATGTCTACGTATCGTAGCAATGGATTTCTAATGCTTCTTAAAAGGCGATATCGCATCTCATTTCTATGTTTCATGGTAAGGTATAATATGATTTGCGAAGTGTTATCTATTCCTCGTCTACACTTCAAATGAATGTAAATGCGACACTTCCTTGCTAGGAAATAGCGTCTGCAGATGTCTAGGTATCGTAGCAATAGAGTTCTAATGCTTCTTAAAACGCGATATCGCATCTCATTTCTATGTTTCATGGTAAGATATAATATGATTTGCGAAGTGTTATGTATTCCTCGTCTACACTTCAAATGAATGTAAATGCGACACTTCCTTGCAAGGAAATAGCGTTTGCACATGTCTACCTATCGTAGCAATAGTGTTCTGATGCTTCTTAAAACGCGATATCGCATCTCATTTCTATGTTTCATGGTAAGATATAATATGATTTGCGAAGTGTCATGTATTCCTCGTCTACACTTCAAATGAATGTAAATGCGACACTTCCTTGCAAGGAAATAGCGTTTGCAGATGTCTACGTATCGTAGCAATAGAGTTCTAATGCTTCTTAAAACGCGATATCGCATCTCATTTCTATGTTTCATGGTAAGATATAATATGATTTGCGAAGTGTTATGTATTCCTCGTCTACACATCAACTGAATGTAAATGCGACACTTCCTTGCAAGGAAATAGCGTTTGCAAATGTCTACCTATCGTAGCAATAGTGTTCTAATGCTTCTTAAAACGCGATATCCCATCTCATTTCTATGTTTCATGATAAGATATAATATGATTTGCGAAGAGTCATGTATTCCTCGTCTACACTTCAAATGAATGTAAATGCGACACTTCCTTGCAAGGAAATAGCGTTTGCAGATGTCTACGTATCGTAGCAATAGAGTTCTAATGCTTCTTAAATCGCGATATCGCATCTCATTTCTATGTTTCATGGTAAGATATGATATGATTTGCGAAGTGTTATGTATTCCTCGTCTACACATCAACTGAATGTAAATGCGACACTTCCTTGCAAGGAAATAGCGTTTGCAAATGTCTACCTATCGTAGCAATAGTGTTCTAATGCTTCTTAAAACGCGATATCCCATCTCATTTCTATGTTTCATGATAAGATATAATATGATTTGCGAAGAGTCATGTATTCCTCGTCTACACTTCAAATGAATGTAAATGCGACACTTCCTTGCAAGGAAATAGCGTTTGCAGATGTCTACGTATCGTAGCAATAGGGTACTAATGCTTCTAAAAACGCGATATCGCATCTCATTTCTATGTTTCATGGTAAGATATAATATGATTTGCGAAGTGTCATGTATTCCTCGTCTACACTTCAAATGAATGTAAATGCGACACTTCCTTGCAAGGAAATAGCGTTTGCAGATGTCTACGTATCGTAGCAATGGATTTCTAATGCTTCTTAAAAGGCGATATCGCATCTCATTTCTATGTTTCATGGTAAGATATAATATCATTTGCGGAGTGTTATGTATTCCACGTCTACACTTCAAATGAATGTAAATGCGACACTTCCTTGCAAGGAAATAGCGTTTGCAGATGTCTACGTATCGTAGCAATAGAGTTCTTATGATTCTTAAAACGCGATATCGCATCTCATTTCTATGTTTCATGGTAAGATATAATATGATTTGCGAAGTGTTATGCATTCCTCGTCTACGGTTCAAATGAATGTAAATGCGACACTTCCTTGCAAGGAAATAGCGTTTGCAGATGTCTACGTATCGTAGCAATAGAGTTCTTATGATTCCTAGAACGCTATATTGCATCTCATTTTTACGTTTCATGGTAAGATATAATATGATTTGCGAAGTGTCATGTATTCCTCGTCTACGATTCAAATGAATGTAAATGTGGCACTTCCTCGCAAGGAAATAGCGTTTGCAGATGTCTACGTATCGTAGCAATAGTGTTCTAATGCTTCTTAAAACGCGATATCGCATCTCATTTCTATGTTTCATGGTAAGATATAATACGATTTGCGGAGTGTTATGTATTCCTCGTTTACACTTCAAAGGAATGTAAATGCGACACATCCTAGCAAGGAAATAGCGTTTGCAGATATCTACGTATCGAAGCAATAGAGTTCAAATGCTTCTTAAAACGAGATATTGCATCTCATATCTATGTTTCATGATAAGATATAATATTCATTGCGAAGTGTTATGTATTCCTCGTCTACACTTCAAATGAATGTGGATGCGACGCTTCCACGCCAGGAAATAGCGTTTGCAGATGTCTACGTATCGTAGCAGTTGAGTTCTAATGCTTCTTAAAACGCGATATCGCATCTCATTTCTATGTTTAATGGTAAGATATAATATGATTTGCGAAGTGTTATGTATTCTTCGTCTACACATCAAATGAATGTAAATGCGAGACTTCCTTGCAAGGAAATAGCGTTTGCAGATGTCTACGTATCGTAGCAATAGAGTTCTTATGATTCTTAAAACGCGATATCGCATCTCATTTCTATGTTTCATGGTAAGGTATAATATGATTTGCGAACTGTTATGTATCCGTCGTCTACACTTCAAATGAATGTAAATGCGGCACTTCCTTGCAAGGAAATAGCGTTTGCAGATGTCTACGTATCGTAGCAATAGAGTTCTAATGCTTCTTAAAACGCGATATCGCATCTCATTTCTATGTTTCATGGTAAGATATAATATGATTTGCGAAGTGTTATGTATTCCTCGTCTACACATCAAATAAATTTAAATGCGACACTTCCTTGCAAGGAAATAGCGTTTGCAGATGTCTACGTATCGTAGCAATAGAGTTCTAATGCTTCTTAAAACGAGATATTGCATCTCATATCTATATTTCATGATAAGATATAATATTCATTGCTAAGTGTTATGCATTCCTCGTCTACGATTCAAATGAATGAAAATGCTACACTTCCTTGCAAGGAAATAGCGTTTTCAGATGTCTACGTATCGTAGCAATAGAGTTCTAATGCTTCTTAAAACGCGATATCGCATCTCATTTCTATGTTTCATGGTAAGATATAATATGATTTGCGAAGTGTTATGTATTCCTCGTCTACACTACAAATGAATGTGAATGCGACACTTCCTCGCTAGGAAATAGCGTTAGCAGATGTCTGCGTATCGTAGCAGTAGAGTTCTAATGCTTCTTAAAACGCGATATCGCATTTCATTTCTATGTTTCATGGTAAGATATAATATGATTTGCGAAGTGTTATGTATTCCTCGTCTACACATCAAATGAATGTAAATGCGACACTTTCTTGCATGGAAATAGCGTTTGCAGATGTCTACGTATCGAAGCAATAGAGTTCAAATGCTTCTTAAAACGAGATATTGCATCTCATATCTATATTTCATGATAAGATATAATATTCATTGCTAAGTGTTATGCATTCCTCGTCTACGATTCAAATGAATGTAAGTGCGACACTTCCTTGCAAGGAAATAGCGTTTGCAGATGTCTACGTATCGTAGCAATAGAGTTCCAATGCTTCTTAATACGCGATATCGCATCTCATTTCTATGCTTCATGGTAAGATATAATATGATTTGCGAAGTGTTATGTATTCCTCGTCTACACTTCAAATGAATGTAAATGCAACACTTCCTTGCAAGGAAATAGCGTTTGCAGATGTCTACGTATCGTAGCAATAGAGATCTTTTGATTCTTAAAACGCGATATCGCATCTCATTTCTATGTTTCATGGTAAGATATTATATGATTTGCGAAGTGTCATGTATTCCTCGTCTACACTTCAAATGAATGTAAATGCGACACTTCCTTGCTAGGAAATAGCGTCTGCAGATGTCTAGGTATCGTAGCGATAAAGTTCTAATGCTTCTTAAAACGCGATATCGCATCTCATTTCTATGTTTCATAGTAAGACATAATATGATTTGCGAAGTGTTATGTATTCCTCGTCTACACTTCAAATGAATGTAAATGCGACACTTCCTTGCAAGGAAGTAGCGTTTGCAGATGTCTACATATCGTAGCAATAGAGTTCTAATGCTTCTTAAAACGCGATATCGCATCTCATTTCTATGTTTCATGGTAAGATATAATATGATTTGCGAAGTGTTATGTATTCCTCGTCTACACATTAACTGAATGTAAATGCGACACTTCCTTGCAAGGAAATAGCGCTTGCAGATGTCTACGTATCGCAGCAATAGAGTTCTTATGATTCTTAAAACGCGATATCGCATCTCATTTCTATGTTTCATGGTAAGATATAATATGATTTGCGAAGTGTTGTGTATTCCTCGTCTACACTTTACTCGTCTACGTGTCGTAGCAATAGAGTTCTTATGATTCTTAGAACGCTATATTGCATCTCATTTTTACGTTTCATGGTAAGATATAATATGATTTGCGGAGTGTTATGCATTCCTCGTCTACGATTCAAATGAATGTAAATGCGACACTTCCTTGCAAGGAAATAGCGTTTGCAGATGTCTACGTATCGTAGCAATAGAGTTCTTATGATTCCTAGAACGCTATATTGCATCTCATTTTTACGTTTTATGGTAAGATATAATATGATTTGCGAGCTGTCATGTATTCCTCGTCAACGATTCAAATGAATGTAAATGCGGCACTTCCTCGCAAGGAAATAGCGTTTGCAGATGTCTACGTATCGTAGCAATAGAGTTCTAATGCTTCTTAAAACGCGATATCGCATCTCATTTCTATGTTTCATGGTAAGATATAATACGATTTGCGGAGTGTTATGTACTCCTCGTCTACACTTCAAATGAATGTAAATGCGACACTTCCTTGCAAGGAAATAGCGTTTGCAAATGTCTACCTATCGTAGCAGTAGTGTTCTAATACTTCTTAGAACGCGATGTCGCATCTCATTTCTATGTTTCATGGTAATATATAATATGATTTGCGAAGTGTTATGTATCCGTCGTCTACACTTCAAATGAATGTAAATGCGACACTTTCTTGCAAGGAAATAGCGTTTGCAGATGTCTACGTATCGTAGCAATGGATTTCTGATGCTTCTTAAAACGCGATATCGCTTGTCATTTCTATGTTTCATGGTAAGATATAATATGATTTGCGGAGTGTTATGTATTCCTCGTTTACACTTCAAAGGAATGTAAATGCGACACTTCCTAGCAAGGAAATAGCGTTTGCAGATGTCTACGTATCGAAGCAATAGAGTTCAAATGCTTCTTAAAACGAGATATTGCATCTCATATCTATGTTTCATGATAAGATATAATATTCATTGCGAAGTGTTGTGCATTCCTCGTCTACGATTCAAATGAATGTAAATGCGACACTTCCTTGCAAGGAAATAGCGTTTGCAGATGTCTACGGATCGTAGCAATAGAGTTCTAATGCTTCTTAAAACGCGATAACGCACCTCATTTTTATGTTTCATGGTAAGATATAATACGATTTGCGAAGTTTTATGCATTCCTCGTCTGCACTTCAAATGAATGTGAATGCGACACTTCCTCGCTAGGAAATAGCGTTTGCAGATGTCTACGTATCGAAGCAATAGAGTTCAAATGCTTCTTAAAACGAGATATTGCATCTCATATCTATGTTTCATGATAAGATGTAATATTCATTGCGAAGTGTTATGTATTCCTCGTCTACACTTCAAATGAATGTGGATGCGACACTTCCTCGCCAGGAAATAGCGTTTGCAGATGTCTACGTATCGTAGCAATAGAGTTCTTATGATTCTTAGAACGCTATATTGCATCTCATTTTTACGTTTCATGGTAAGATATAATATGATTTGCGAAGTGTCATGTATTCCTCGTCTACGATTCAAATGAATGTAATTGCGACACTTCCTTGCAAGGAAATAGCGATTGCAGATGTCTACGTATCGTAGCAATAGAGTTCAAATGCTTCTTAAAACGAGATATTGCATCTCATATCTATGTTTCATGATAAGATATAATATTCATTGCGAAGTGTTATGCATTCCTCGTCTACACTTCAAATGAAAGTAAATGCGACACTTCCTTGCTAGGAAATAGCGTTTGCAGATGTCTACGTATCGTAGCAATAGAGTTCTTATGATTCTTAAAACGCGATATCGCATCTCATTTCTATGTTTCATGGTAAGGTATAATATTATTTGCGAAGTGTTATGTATCCGTCGTCTATACTTCAAATGAATGTAAATGCGACACTTTCTTGCAAGGAAATAGCGTTTGCAGATGTCTACGTATCGTAGCAATGGATTTCTGATGCTTCTTAAAACGCGATATCGCTTGTCATTTCTATGTTTCATGGTAAGATATAATATGATTTGCGAAGTGTTATGTATTCCTCGTCTACACTTCAAATGAATGTAAATGCGACTCTTCTTTGCAAGGAAATAGCGTTTGCAGATGTCTACGGATCGTAGCAATAGAGTTCTAATGCTTCTTAAAACGCGATATCGCATCTCATTTCTATGTTTCATGGTAAGATGTAATACGATTTGCGAAGTGTTATGTATTCCTCGTCTACACTTTACTCGTCTACGTGTCGTAGCAATAGAGTTCTTATGATTCTTAAAACGCGTTATCGCATCTCATTTCTATGTTTCATGGTAAGGTATAATATGATTTGCGAAGTGTTATGTATCCGTCGTCTACACTTCAAATGAATGTAAATGCGACACTTTCTTGCAAGGAAATAGCGTTTGCAGATGTCTACGTATCGTAGCAATGGATTTCTGATGCTTCTTAAAACGCGATATCGCTTGTCATTTCTATGTTTCATGGTAAGATATAATATGATTTGCGGAGTGTTATGTATTCCTCGTTTACACTTCAAATGAATGTAAATGCGACACTTCCTAGCAAGGAAATAGCGTTTGCAGATGTCTACGTATCGAAGCAATAGAGTTCAAATGCTTCTTAAAACGAGATATTGCATCTCATATCGTTGTTTCATGATAAGATATAATATTCATTGCGAAGTGTTATGCAATGAATTCACTTGTATTCCTCGTCTACACTTCAAATGAATGTAAATGCGACACTTCTTTGCAAGGAAATAGCGTTTGCAAATGTCTACCTATCGTAGCAGTAGTGATCTAATGCTTCTTAGAACGCGATATCGCATCTCATTTCTATGTTTCATGGTAAGATATAATATGATTTGCGAAGTGTTATGTATTCCTAGTCTACACTTCAAATGAATGTGAAAGCGACACTTTCTCGCTAGGAAATAGCGTTTGCAGATGTCTACGTATCGTAGCAATAGATTTCTAATGCTACTTAAAACGCGAGATCGCATCCATATTTCTATGTATCATGGTAAGATATAATATGATTTGCGAAGTGACATGTATTCCTCGTCTACACTTCAAATGAATGTAAATGCGACACTTCCTTGCTAGCAAATAGCGTCTGCAGATGTCTAGGTATCGTAGCAATAGAGTTCTAATGCTTCTTAAAACGCGATATCGCATCTCATTTCTATGTTTCATGGTAAGATATTATATGATTTGCGAACTGTTGTGTATTCCTCGTCTACACTTCAAATGAATGTAAATGCGACACTTCCTTGCAAGGAAATAGCGTTTGCAGATGTCTACGTATCGAAGCAATAGAGTTCAAATGCTTCTTAAAACGAGATATTGCATCTCATATCTATGTTTCATGATAAGATATAATATTCATTGCGAAGTGTTATGCATTCCTCGTCTACGATTAAGATGAATGAAAATGCGACACTTCCCTGCATGGAAATAGCGTTTGCAGATGTCTACGTATCGCAGCAATAGAGTTCTAATGCTTCTTAAAACGCGATATCGCATCTCATTTCTATGTTTCATGGTAAGATATAATATGATTTGCGAAGTGTTATGTATTCCTCGTCTACACTTCAAATGAATGTGAATGCGACACTTCCTCGCTAGGAAAGAGCGTTTGCAGATGTCTGCGTATCGTAGCAGTAGAGTTCTAATGCTTCTTAAAACGCGATATCGCATCTCATTTCTATGTTTCATGGTAAGATATAATATGATTTGCGAACTGTTATGTATTCCTCGTCTACACTTCAAATGAATGTAAATGCGACACTTTCTTGCAAGGAAATAGCGTTTGCAGATGTCTACGTATCGAAGCAATAGAGTTCTTATGATTCTTAAAACGCGATATCGTATTTCATTTCTATGTTTCATGGTAAGATATAATATGATTTGCGAAGTGTTATGTATTCCTCGTTTACACTTCAAATGAATGTAAATGCGGCACTTCCTTGCTAGGAGATAGCGTCTGTAGATGTCTAGGTATCGTAGCAATAGAGTTCTAATGCTTCGTAAAACGCGATATCGCATCTCATTTCTATGTTTCGTGATAAGATATAATATTCATTACGAAGTGTTATGCATTCCTTGTCTACGATTCAAATGAATGTAAATGCGACACTTCCTTGCAAGGAAATAGCGTTTGCAGATGTCTACGTATCGTAGCAATAGAGTTCTTATGATTCTTAAAACGCGATATCGCATCTCATTTCTATGTTTCATGGTAAGATATTATATGATTTGCGAACTGTTGTGTATTCCTCGTCTACACTTCAAATGAATGTAAATGCGACACTTCCTTGCAAGGAAATAGCGTTTGCAGATGTCTACGTATCGAAGCAATAGAGTTCAAATGCTTCTTAAAACGAGATATTGCATCTCATATCTATGTTTCATGATAAGATATAATATTCATTGCGAAGTGTTATGCATTCCTCGTCTACGATTAAGATGAATGAAAATGCGACACTTCCTTGCAGGGAAATAGCGTTTGCAGATGTCTACGTATCGCAGCAATAGAGTTCTAATGCTTCTTAAAACGCGATATCGCATCTCATTTCTATGATTCATGGTAAGATATAATATGATTTGCGAAGTGTTATGTATTCCTCGTCTACACTTCAAATGAATGTGAATGCGACACTTCCTCGCTAGGAAAGAGCGTTTGCAGATGTCTACGTATCGAAGCAATAGAGTTCTTATGATTCTTAAAACGCGATATCGCATCTCATTTCCATGTTTCATGGTAAGATATAATATGATTTGCGAACTGTTATGTATTCCTCGTCTACACTTCAAATGAATGTAAATGCGACACTTCCTTGCAAGGAAATAGCGTTTCCAGATGTCTACGTATCGAAGCAATAAAGTTCAAGTGCTTCTTAAAACGTGATATTGCATCTCATATCTATGTTTCATGATAAGATATAATATTCATTGCGAAGTGTTATGCATTCCTCGTCTACGATTCAAATGAATGAAAATGCGACACTTCCTTGCAAGGAAATAGCGTTTGCAGATGTCTACGTATCGTAGCAATAGAGTTCTAATGCTTCTTAAAACGCGATATCGCATCTCATTTCTATGTTTCATGGTAAGATATTATATGATTTGCGAACTGTTGTGTATTCCTCGTCTACACTTCAAATGAATGTAAATGCGACACTTCCTTGCAAGGAAATAGCGTTTGCAGATGTCTACGTATCGAAGCAATAGAGTTCAAATGCTTCTTAAAACGAGATATTGCATCTCATATCTATGTTTCATGATAAGATATAATATTCATTGCGAAGTGTTATGCATTCCTCGTCTACGATTAAAATGAATGAAAATGCGACACTTCCTCGCTAGGAAATAGCGTTTGCAGATGTCTACGTATCGTAGCAATAGAGTTCATATGATTCTTAAAACGCGATATCGCATCTCATTTCTATGTTTCATGGTAAGATATAACATGATTTGCGAAGTGCTATGTATTCCTCGTCTACACTTCAAATGAATGTGAATGCGATACTTCCTCGCTAGGAAATAGCGTTTGGAGATGTCTACGTATCGTAGCATCAGCTTTCTAATGCTTCTTAAAACGCGATATCGCGTCTCATTTCTAACTTTCATGGTAAGATATAATATGATTTGCGAAGTGTCATGTATTCCTCTTCTGCACTTCAAATGAATGTAAGTGTGACACTTCCTTGCTAGGAAATAGCGTCTGCAGATGTCTAGGTATCGTTGCAATAGATTTCTAATGCTTCTTAAAACGCGATATCGCATCTCATTTCTATGTTTCATGGTAAGATATAATATGATTTGCGAAGTGTCATGTATTCCACGTCTACACTTCAAGTGAATGTAAATGCGACACTTCCTTGCTAGGGAACAGCGTCTGCAGATGTCTAGGTATCGTAGCAATAGAGTTCAAATGCTTCTTAAAACGAGATATTGCATCTCATATATATGTTTCATGATAAGATATAATATTCATTGCGAAGTGTTATGCATTCCTCGTATACGATTCAAATGAATGTAAATGCGACACTTCCTTGCAGGGAAATAGCGTTTGCAGTTGTTTACGTATCGTAGAAGTAGAGTTCTTATGATACTTAAAAGGCGATATCGCATCTCATTTCTATGTTACATGGTAAGATATAATATGATTTGCGATGTGTTATGTATTCCTCGTCTACACTTCAAATGAATGTAAATGCGACACTTCCTCGCTAGGAAATAGCGTTTGCAGATGTCTACGTATCGTAGCAACAGAGTTCTTATGATTCTTCAAACGCGATATCGCATCTCACTTCTATGTTTTATGGTAGGATATAATATGATTTGCGAAGTGTTATGTATTCCTCGTCTACACTTCAAATGAATGTAAATGCGACACTTCCTTGCTAGGAAATAGTGTCTGGAGATGTCTAGGTATCGTAGCGATAGAGTTCTAATGCTTCTTAAAACGCGATATCGCATCTCATTTCTATGTTTCATGGTAAGATATAATATGATTTGCGAAGTGTTATGTACTCCTCGTCTACACTTCAAATGAATGTAAATGCGACACTTCCTTGCAAGGAAATAGCGTTTGCAGATGTCTACGCATCGTAGCAATAGATTTCTAATGCTTCTTAAAACGCGATATCGCATCTCGTTTCTATGTTTCATGGTAAGATATAATATGATTTGCGAAGTGTTATGCATTCCTCGACTACGATTCAAATGAATGTAAGTGCGACACTTCCTTGCAAGGAAATAGCGATTGCAGATGTCTACGTATCGTAGCAATAGAGTTCATATGATTTTAAAACGGGATATTGCATCTCATATCTATGTTTCATGATAAGACATAATATTCATTGCGAAGTGTACTGCATTCCTCGTCTACGATTCAAATGAATGTAAATGCGACACTTCCTTGCAAGGAAATTGCGTTTGCAGATGTCTACGTATCGTAGCAATAGAGTTCTTATGATTCTTAAAACTTGATATCGCATCTCATTTCAATGTTTCATGGTAAGATATAATATGATTTGCGAAGTGTTATGTATTCCTCGTCTACACATCAAATGAATGTAAATGCGACACTTCCTTGCTAGGAAATAGTGTCTGGAGATGTCTAGGTATCGTAGCGATAGAGTTCTAATGCTTCTTAAAACGCGATATAGCATCTCATTTCTATGTTTCATGGAAAGATATAATATGATTTGCGAAGTGTCATGTATTCCTCGTCTACACTTCAAATGAATGTAAATGTGACACTTCCTTGCAAGGAAATAGCGTTTGCAGATGTCTACGTATCGTAGCAATAGATTTCTAATGCTTCTTAAAACGCGATATCGCATCTCGTTTCTATGTTTCATGGTAAGATATAATATGATTTGCGAAGTGTTATGCATTCCTCGTCTACGATTCAAATGAATGTAAATGCGACACTTCCTTGCAAGGAAATAGCAATTGCAGATGTCTACGTATCGTAGCAATAGAGTTCATATGATTTTAAAACGGGATATTGCATCTCATATCTACGTTTCATGATAAGACATAATATTCATTGCGAAGTGTACTGCATTCCTCGTCTACGATTCAAATGAATGTAAATGCTACGCTTCCTTGCAAGGAAATAGCGTTTGCAGATGTCTACGGATCGTAGCAATAGAGTTCTAATGCTTTTTAAAACGCGATATCGCATCTCATTTCTATGTTTCATGGTAAGATGTAATACGATTTGCGAAGTGTTATGTATTCCTCGTCTACACTTTACTCGTCTACGTGTCGTAGCAATAGAGTTCTTATGATTCTTAAAACGCGATATCGCATCTCATTTCTATGTTTCATGGTAAGGTATAATATGATTTGCGAAGTGTTATGTATCCGTCGTCTACACTTCAAATGAATGTAAATGCGACACTTTCTTGCAAGGAAATAGCGTTTGCAGATGTCTACGTTTCGTAGCAATAGAGTTCTTATGATTCTTAAAACACGATATCGCATCACATTTCTATGTTTCTTGGTAAGATATAATATGATTTGCGTAGTGTTATGTATTCCTCGTCTACGATTCAAATGAATGTAAATGCGACACTTCCTTGCAAGGAAATAGCGTTTGCAGATGTCTACGTATCGTAGCAATAGGGTTCTTATGATTCTTAGAACGCTATATGGCATCTCATTTTTACGTTTCATGGTAAGATATAATATGATTTGCGAAGTGTCATGTATTCCTCGTCTACGATTCAAATGAATGTAAATGCGACACTTCCTTGCAAGGAAATAGCGTTAGCAGATGTCTACGTATCGTAGCAATATTGTTCTAATGCTTCTTAAAACGCGATATCGCATCTCATTTCTATGTTTCATGGTAAGATATAATATGATTTGCGAAGTGTTATGTATTCCTCGTCTACACTTCAAATGAATGTAAATGCGACACTTCTTTGCAGGGATATAGCGTTTGCAGATGTCTACGTATCGTAGCAATAGAGTTCTTATGACTCTTAAAACGCGATATCGCATCTCATTTCTATGTTTCATGGTAAGATATAATATGATTTGCGGAGTGTTATGTACTCCTCGTCTACACTTCAAATGAATGTAAATGCGACACTTCCTTGCAAGGAAATAGCGTTTGCAAATGTCTACCTATCGTAGCAGTAGTGATCTAATGCATCTTAGAACGCGATGTCGCAACTCATTTCTATGTTTCATGGTAAGATATAATATGATTTGCGAACTGTTATGTATTCCTCGTCTACACTTCAAATGAATGTAAATGCGACACATCCTTGCAAGGAAATAGCGTTTGCAGATGTCTACGTATCGTAGCAATAGAGTTCTTATGATTCTTAAAACGCGATATCGCATCTCATTTCTATGTTTCATGGTAAGATATAATATGATTTGCGAAGTGTTATGTATTCCTCGTCTACACTTCAAATGAATGTAAATGCGACACTTCTTTGCAAGGAAATAGCGTTTGCAAATGTCTACCTATCGTAGCAGTAGTGATCTAATGCTTCTTAGAACGCGATATCGCATCTCATTTCTATGTTTCATGGTAAGATATAATATGATTTGCGAAGTGTTATGTATTCCTAGTCTACACTTCAAATGAATGTGAATGCGACACTTTCTCGCTAGGAAGTAGCGTTTGCAGATGTCTACGTATCGTAGCAATAGATTTCTAATGCTTCTTAAAACGCGAGATCGCATCCATATTTCTATGTATCATGGTAAGATATAATATGATTTGCGAAGTGACATGTATTCCTCGTCTACACTTCAAATGAATGTAAATGCGACACTTCCTTGCTAGCAAATAGCGTCTGCAGATGTCTAGGTATCGTAGCAATAGAGTTCTAATGCTTCTTAAAACGCGATATCGTATTTCATTTCTATGTTTCATGGTAAGATATAATATGATTTGCGAAGTGTTATGTATCCGTCGTCTACACTTCAAATGAATGTAAATGCGACACTTTCTTGCAAGGAAATAGCGTTTACAGATGTCTACGTATCGTAGCAATGGATTTCTGATGCTTCTTAAAACGTGATATCGCTTGTCATTTCTATGTTTCATGGTAAGATATAATATGATTTGCGAAGTGTCATGTATTCCTCTTCTGCACTTCAAATGAATGTAAATGCGACACGTCCTTGCAAGGAAATAGCGTTTGCAGATGTCTACGTATCGTAGCAATAGAGTTCTTATGATTCTTAAAACTTGATATTGCATCTCATTTCTATGTTTCATGGAAAGATATAATATGATTTGCGAAGTGTCATGTATTCCTCTTCTACACTTCAAATGAATGTAAATGCGACACTTCCTTACAAGGAAATAGCGTTTGCAGATGTCTACGTATCGAAGCAATTGAGTTCAAATGCTTCTTAAAACGAGATATTGCATCTCATATCTATGTTTCATGATAAGATATAATATTCATTGCGAAGTGTTATGCATTCCCCGTCTACGATTCAAATGAATGTAAATGCGACACTTCCTTGCAAGGAAATAGCGTTTGCAGATGTCTACGTATCGTAGCAATAGTGTTCTTATGATTCTTAAAACGCGATATCGCATCTCATTTCTATGTTTCATGGTAAGATATAATATGATTTGCGACGTGTCATGTATTCCTCGTCTACACTTCAAATGAATGTAAATGCGACACTTCCTTGCTAGGAAATAGCGTCTGCAGATGTCTAGGTATCGTAGCAATAGATTTCTAATGCTTCTTAAAACGCGATATCGCATCTCATATCTATGTTTCATGGTAAGATATAATATGATTTGCGACGTGTCATGTATTCCTCGTATACACTTCAAATGAATGTAAATGCGACACTTCCTTGCTAGGAAATAGCGTCTGCAGATGTCTAGGTATCGTAGC
This sequence comes from Xylocopa sonorina, assembly GCF_050948175.1. Taxonomy (NCBI): domain Eukaryota; kingdom Metazoa; phylum Arthropoda; class Insecta; order Hymenoptera; family Apidae; genus Xylocopa; species Xylocopa sonorina. The sequence goes on from NW_027490303.1 coordinate 87,095, forward strand.
AATAGATTTCTAATGCTTCTTAAAACGCGATATCGCATCTCATATCTATGTTTCATGGTAAGATATAATATGATTTGCGAAATGTCATGTATTCCTCGTCTACACTTCAAGTGAATGTAAATGCGACACTTCCTTGCGAGGAAATAGCGTCTGCAGATGCCTAGGTATCGTAGCAATAGAGTTCAAATGCTTCTTAAAACGAGATATTGCATCTCATATCTATGTTTCATGATAAGATATAATTTTCATTGCGAAGTGTTATGCATTCCTCGTATACGATTCAAATGAGTGTAAATGCGACACTTCCTTGCAAGGAAATAGTTTTTGCAGATGTCTAGGTATCGTAGCAATAGAGTTCAAATGCTTCTTAAATCGACATATTGCATCTCATATCTATGTTTCATGATAAGATATATTATTCATTGCGAAGTGTTATACATTCCTCGTCTACACTTCAAATGAATGTAAATGCGACACTTCGTTGCTAGGAAATAGTGTCTGCAGATGTCTAGGTATCGTAGCGATAGAGTTCTTATGATTCTTAAAACGCGATATCGCATCTCATTTCTATGTTTCATGATAAGATATAATATGATTTGCGAAGTGTCATGTATTCCTCGTCTACACATCAAATGAATGTAAATGCGACACCTCCTTGCAAGGAAATAGCGTTTGCAGATGTCTACGTATCGAAGCAATAGAGTTCAAATGCTTCTTAAAACGAGATATTGCATCTCATATCGTTGTTTCATGATAAGATATAATATTCATTGCGATGTGTTATGCATTCCTCGTCTACGATTCAAATGAATGTAAATGCGACACTTCTTTGCAAGGAAATAGCGTTTGCAGATGTCTACTTATCGAAGCAATAGAGTTCAAATGCTTCTTAAAACGAGATATTGCATCTCATATCTATGTTTCATGATAAGATATAATATTCATTGCGAAGTATTATGCATTCCTCGTCTACGATTCAAATGAATGTAAATGCGACGCTTCCTTGCAAGGAAATAGCGTTTGCAGATGTCTACGGATCGTAGCAATAGAGTTCTAATGCTTCTTAAAACGCGATATCGCATCTCATTTCTATGTTTCATGGTAAGATGTAATACGATTTGCGAAGTGTTATGTATTCCTCGTCTACACTTTACTCGTCTACGTGTCGTAGCAATAGAGTTCTTATGATTCTTAAAACGCGATATCGCATCTCATTTCTATGTTTCATGGTAAGGTATAATATGATTTGCGAAGTGTTATGTATCCGTCGCCTACACTTCAAATGAATGTAAATGCGACACTTTCTTGCAAGGAAATAGCGTTTGCAGATGTCTACGGATCGTAGCAATAGAGTTCTAATGCTTCTTAGAACGCGATATCGCACCTCATTTCTATGTTTCATGGTAAGATATAATACGATTTGCGAAGTGTTATGTATTCCTCGTCTGCACTTCAAATGAATGTAAATGCGGCACTTCCTTGCAAGGAAATAGCGTTTGCAGATGTCTACGGATCGTAGCAATAGAGTTCTAATGCTTCTTAAAACGCGATATCGCATCTCATTTCTATGTTTCATGGTAAGATATAATACGATTTGCGGAGTGTTATGTATTCCTCGTTTACACTTCAAAGGAATGTAAATGCGACACATCCTAGCAAGGAAATAGCGTTTGCAGATGTCTACGTATCGAAGCAATAGAGTTCTAATGCTTCTTAAAACGCGATATCGCATCTCATTTCTATGTTTCATGGTAAGATATAATATGATTTGCGAAGTGTTATGTATTCTTCGTCTACACATCAAATGAATGTAAATGCGAGACTTCCTTGCAAGGAAATAGCGTTTGCAGATGTCTACGTATCGTAGCAATAGAGTTCTTATGATTCTTAAAACGCGATATCGCATCTCATTTCTATGTTTCATGGTAAGGTATAATATGATTTGCGAAGTGTTATGTATCCGTCGTCTACACTTCAAATGAATGTAAATGCGGCACTTCCTTGCAAGGAAATAGCGTTTGCAGATGTCTACGTATCGTAGCAATAGAGTTCTAATGCTTCTTAAAACGCGATATCGCATCTCATTTCTATGTTTCATGGTAAGATATAATATGATTTGCGAAGTGTTATGTATTCCTCGTCTACACATCAAATAAATTTAAATGCGACACTTCCTTGCAAGGAAATAGCGTTTGCAGATGTCTACGTATCGTAGCAATAGAGTTCTAATGCTTCTTAAAACGAGATATTGCATCTCATATCTATATTTCATGATAAGATATAATATTCATTGCTAAGTGTTATGCATTCCTCGTCTACGATTCAAATGAATGAAAATGCTACACTTCCTTGCAAGGAAATAGCGTTTTCAGATGTCTACGTATCGTAGCAATAGAGTTCTAATGCTTCTTAAAACGCGATATCGCATCTCATTTCTATGTTTCATGGTAAGATATAATATGATTTGCGAAGTGTTATGTATTCCTCGTCTACACTACAAATGAATGTGAATGCGACACTTTCTTTTAAGGAAATAGCGTTTGCAGATGTCTACGTATCGTAGCAATGGATTTCTGATGCTTCTTAAAACGCGATATCGCATCTCATTTCTATGTTTCATGGTAAGATGTAATACGATTTGCGAAGTGTTATGTATTCCTCGTCTACGTGTCGTAGCAATAGAGTTCTTATGATTCTTAGAACGCTATATTGCATCTCATTTTTACGTTTCATGGTAAGATATAATATGATTTGCGAAGTGTTATGCATTCCTCGTCTACGGTTCAAATGAATGTAAATGCGACACTTCCTTGCAAGGAAATAGCGTTTGCAGATGTCTACGTATCGTAGCAATAGAGTTCTTATGATTCCTAGAACGCTATATTGCATCTCATTTTTACGTTTCATGGTAAGATATAATATGATTTGCGAAGTGTCATGTATTCCTCGTCTACGATTCAAATGAATGTAAATGTGGCACTTCCTCGCAAGGAAATAGCGTTTGCAGATGTCTACGTATCGTAGCAATAGAGTTCTAATGCTTCTTAAAACGCGATATCGCATCTCATTTCTATGTTTCATGGTAAGATATAATACGATTTGCGGAGTGTTATGTATTCCTCGTTTACACTTCAAAGGAATGTAAATGCGACACATCCTAGCAAGGAAATAGCGTTTGCAGATGTCTACGTATCGAAGCAATAGTGTTCAAATGCTTCTTAAAACGAGATATTGCATCTCATATCTATGTTTCATGATAAGATATAATATTCATTGCGAAGTGTTGTGCATTCCTCGTCTACGATTCAAATGAATGTAAATGCGACACTTCCTTGCAAGGAAATAGCGTTTGCAGCTGTCTACGGATCGTAGCAATAGAGTTCTAATGCTTCTTAGAACGCGATATCGCACCTCATTTCTATGTTTCATGGTAAGATATAATACGATTTGCGAAGTGTTATGTATTCCTCGTCTGCACTTCAAATGAATGTGAATGCGACACTTCCTCGCTAGGAAATAGCGTTTGCAGATGTCTACGTATCGAAGCAATAGAGTTCAAATGCTTCTTAAAACGAGATATTGCAGCTCATATCTATGTTTCATGATAAGATGTAATATTCATTGCGAAGTGTTATGTATTCCTCGTCTACACTTCAAATGAATGTGGATGCGACACTTCCTCGCCAGGAAATAGCGTTTGCAGATGTCTACGTATCGTAGCAGTTGAGTTCTAATGCTTCTTAAAACGCGATATCGCATCTCATTTCTATGTTTCATGGTAAGATATAATATGATTTGCGAAGTGTTATGTATTCTTCGTCTACACATCAAATGAATGTAAATGCGAGACTTCCTTGCAAGGAAATAGCGTTTGCAGATGTCTACGTATCGTAGCAATAGAGTTCTTATGATTCTTAAAACGCGATATCGCATCTCATTTCTATGTTTCATGGTAAGGTATAATATGATTTGCGAAGTGTTATGTATCCGTCGTCTACACTTCAAATGAATGTAAATGCGGCACTTCCTTGCAAGGAAATAGCGTTTGCAGATGTCTACGTATCGTAGCAATAGAGTTCTAATGCTTCTTAAAACGCGATATCGCATCTCATTTCTATGTTTCATGGTAAGATATAATATGATTTGCGAAGTGTTATGTATTCCTCGTCTACACATCAAATAAATTTAAATGCGACACTTCCTTGCAAGGAAATAGCGTTTGCAGATGTCTACGTATCGTAGCAATAGAGTTCTAATGCTTCTTAAAACGAGATATTGCATCTCATATCTATATTTCATGATAAGATATAATATTCATTGCTAAGTGTTATGCATTCCTCGTCTACGATTCAAATGAATGAAAATGCTACACTTCCTTGCAAGGAAATAGCGTTTTCAGATGTCTACGTATCGTAGCAATAGAGTTCTAATGCTTCTTAAAACGCGATATCGCATCTCATTTTTACGTTTCATGGTAAGATATAATATGATTTGCGAAGTGTTATGCATTCCTCGTCTACGGTTCAAATGAATGTAAATGCGACACTTCCTTGCAAGGAAATAGCGTTTGCAGATGTCTACGTATCGTAGCAATAGAGTTCTAATGCTTCTTAGAACGCGATATCGCACCTCATTTCTATGTTTCATGGTAAGATATAATACGATTTGCGAAGTGTTATGTATTCCTCGTCTGCACTTCAAATGAATGTGAATGCGACACTTCCTCGCTAGGAAATAGCGTTTGCAGATGTCTACGTATCGAAGCAATAGAGTTCAAATGCTTCTTAAAACGAGATATTGCATCTCATATCTATGTTTCATGATAAGATGTAATATTCATTGCGAAGTGTTATGTATTCCTCGTCTACACTTCAAATGAATGTGGATGCGACACTTCCTCGCCAGGAAATAGCGTTTGCAGATGTCTACGTATCGTAGCAGTTGAGTTCTAATGCTTCTTAAAACGCGATATCGCATCTCATTTCTATGTTTCATGGTAAGATATAATATGATTTGCGAAGTGTTATGTATTCTTCGTCTACACATCAAATGAATGTAAATGCGAGACTTCCTTGCAAGGAAATAGCGTTTGCAGATGTCTACGTATCGTAGCAATAGAGTTCTTATGATTCTTAAAACGCGATATCGCATCTCATTTCTATGTTTCATGGTAAGGTATAATATGATTTGCGAAGTGTTATGTATCCGTCGTCTACACTTCAAATGAATGTAAATGCGGCACTTCCTTGCAAGGAAATAGCGTTTGCAGATGTCTACGTATCGTAGCAATAGAGTTCTAATGCTTCTTAAAACGCGATATCGCATCTCATTTCTATGTTTCATGGTAAGATATAATATGATTTGCGAAGTGTTATGTATTCCTCGTCTACACATCAAATAAATTTAAATGCGACACTTCCTTGCAAGGAAATAGCGTTTGCAGATGTCTACGTATCGTAGCAATAGAGTTCTAATGCTTCTTAAAACGAGATATTGCATCTCATATCTATATTTCATGATAAGATATAATATTCATTGCTAAGTGTTATGCATTCCTCGTCTACGATTCAAATGAATGAAAATGCTACACTTCCTTGCAAGGAAATAGCGTTTTCAGATGTCTACGTATCGTAGCAATAGAGTTCTAATGCTTCTTAAAACGCGATATCGCATCTCATTTCTATGTTTCATGGTAAGATATAATATGATTTGCGAAGTGTTATGTATTCCTCGTCTACACTACAAATGAATGTGAATGCGACACTCCCTCGCTAGGAAATAGCGTTAGCAGATGTCTGCGTATCGTAGCAGTAGAGTTCTAATGCTTCTTAAAACGCGATATCGCATTTCATTTCTATGTTTCATGGTAAGATATAATATGATTTGCGAAGTGTTATGTATTCCTCGTCTACACATCAAATGAATGTAAATGCGAGACTTTCTTGCATGGAAATAGCGTTTGCAGATGTCTACGTATCGAAGCAATAGAGTTCAAATGCTTCTTAAAACGAGATATTGCATCTCATATCTATATTTCATGATAAGATATAATATTCATTGCTAAGTGTTATGCATTCCTCGTCTACGATTCAAATGAATGTAAGTGCGACACTTCCTTGCAAGGAAATAGCGTTTGCAGATGTCTACGTATCGTAGCAATAGAGTTCCAATGCTTCTTAATACGCGATATCGCATCTCATTTCTATGCTTCATGGTAAGATATAATATGATTTGCGAAGTGTTATGTATTCCTCGTCTACACTTCAAATGAATGTAAATGCGACACTTCCTTGCAAGGAAATAGCGTTTGCAGATGTCTACGTATCGTAGCAATAGAGATCTTTTGATTCTTAAAACGCGATATCGCATCTCATTTCTATGTTTCATGGTAAGATATTATATGATTTGCGAAGTGTCATGTATTCCTCGTCTACACTTCAAATGAATGTAAATGCGACACTTCCTTGCTAGGAAATAGCGTCTGCAGATGTCTAGGTATCGTAGCGATAAAGTTCTAATGCTTCTTAAAACGCGATATCGCATCTCATTTCTATGTTTCATAGTAAGACATAATATGATTTGCGAAGTGTTATGTATTCCTCGTCTACACTTCAAATGAATGTAAATGCGACACTTCCTTGCAAGGAAGTAGCGTTTGCAGATGTCTACATATCGTAGCAATAGAGTTCTAATGCTTCTTAAAACGCGATATCGCATCTCATTACTATGTTTCATGGTAAGATATAATATGATTTGCGAAGTGTTATGTATTCCTCGTCTACACATCAACTGAATGTAAATGCGACACTTCCTTGCAAGGAAATAGCGCTTGCAGATGTCTACGTATCGTAGCAATAGAGTTCTAATGCTTCTTAAAACGCGATATCGCATCTCATTTCTATGTTTCATGGTAAGATATAATATGATTTGCGAAGTGTTATGTATTCCTCGTCTACACATCAACTGAATGTAAATGCGACACTTCCTTGCAAGGAAATAGCGCTTGCAGATGTCTACGTATCGCAGCAATAGAGTTCTTATGATTCTTAAAACGCGATATCGCATCTCATTTCTATGTTTCATGGTAAGATATAATATGATTTGCGAAGTGTTGTGTATTCCTCGTCTACACTTTACTCGTCTACGTGTCGTAGCAATAGAGTTCTTATGATTCTTAGAACGCTATATTGCATGTCATTTTTACGTTTCATGGTAAGATATAATATGATTTGCGAAGTGTTATGCATTCCTCGTCTACGATTCAAATGAATGTAAATGCGACACTTCCTTGCAAGGAAATAGCGTTTGCAGATGTCTACGTATCGTAGCAATAGAGTTCTTATGATTCCTAGAACGCTATATTGCATCTCATTTTTACGTTTCATGGTAAGATATAATATGATTTGCGAGCTGTCATGTATTCCTCGTCAACGATACAAATGAATGTAAATGCGGCACTTCCTCGCAAGGAAATAGCGTTTGCAGATGTCTACGTATCGTAGCAATAGAGTTCTAATGCTTCTTAAAACGCGATATCGCATCTCATTTCTATATTTCATGGTAAGATATAATACGATTTGCGGAGTGTTATGTACTCCTCGTCTACACTTCAAATGAATGTAAATGCGACACTTCCTTGCAAGGAAATAGCGTTTGCAGATGTCTACGGATCGTAGCAATAGAGTTCTAATGCTTCTTAAAACGCGATAACGCACCTCATTTCTATGTTTCATGGTAAGATATAATACGATTTGCGAAGTGTTATGTATTCCTCGTCTGCACTTCAAATGAATGTGAATGCGACACTTCCTCGCTAGGAAATAGCGTTTGCAGATGTCTACGTATCGTAGCAATAGAGTTCAAATGCTTCTTAAAACGAGATATTGCATCTCATATCTATGTTTCATGATAAGATATAATATTCATTGCGAAGTGTTATGCATTCCTCGTCTACACTTCAAATGAAAGTAAATGCGACACTTCCTTGCTAGGAAATAGCGTTTGCAGATGTCTACGTATCGTAGCAATAGAGTTCTTATGATTCTTAAAACGCGATATCGCATCTCATTTCTATGTTTCATGGTAAGGTATAATATTATTTGCGAAGTGTTATGTATCCGTCGTCTATACTTCAAATGAATGTAAATGCGACACTTTCTTGCAAGGAAATAGCGTTTGCAGATGTCTACGTATCGTAGCAATGGATTTCTGATGCTTCTTAAAACGCGATATCGCTTGTCATTTCTATGTTTCATGGTAAGATATAATATGATTTGCGAAGTGTTATGTATTCCTCGTCTACACTTCAAATGAATGTAAATGCGACTCTTCTTTGCAAGGAAATAGCGTTTGCAGATGTCTACGTATCGTTGCAATAGAGTTCTTATGATTCTTAAAACGCGATATCGCATCTCATTTCTATGTTTCATGGTAAGATATAATATGATTTGCGGAGTGTTATGTATTCCTCGTCTACACTTCAAATGAATGTAAATGCGACACTTCCTTGCAAGGAAATAGCGTTTGCAGATGTCTACTTATCGAAGCAATAGAGTTCAAATGCTTCTTAAAACGAGATATTGCATCTCATATCTATGTTTCATGATAAGATATAATATTCATTGCGAAGTGTTATGCATTCCTCGTCTACGATTCAAATGAATGTAAATGCTACGCTTCCTTGCAAGGAAATAGCGTTTGCAGATGTCTACGGATCGTAGCAATAGAGTTCTAATGCTTCTTAAAACGCGATATCGCATCTCATTTCTATGTTTCATGGTAAGATGTAATACGATTTGCGAAGTGTTATGTATTCCTCGTCTACACTTTACTCGTCTACGTGTCGTAGCAATAGAGTTCTTATGATTCTTAAAACGCGTTATCGCATCTCATTTCTATGTTTCATGGTAAGGTATAATATGATTTGCGAAGTGTTATGTATCCGTCGTCTACACTTCAAATGAATGTAAATGCGACACTTTCTTGCAAGGAAATAGCGTTTGCAGATGTCTACGTATCGTAGCAATGGATTTCTGATGCTTCTTAAAACGCGATATCGCTTGTCATTTCTATGTTTCATGGTAAGATATAATATGATTTGCGGAGTGTTATGTATTCCTCGTTTACACTTCAAATGAATGTAAATGCGACACTTCCTAGCAAGGAAATAGCGTTTGCAGATGTCTACGTATCGAAGCAATAGAGTTCAAATGCTTCTTAAAACGAGATATTGCATCTCATATCGTTGTCTCATGATAAGATATAATATTCATTGCGAAGTGTTATGCAATGAATTCACTTGTATTCCTCGTCTACACTTCAAATGAATGTAAATGCGACACTTCTTTGCAAGGAAATAGCGTTTGCAAATGTCTACCTATTGTAGCAGTAGTGATCTAATGCTTCTTAGAACGCGATATCGCATCTCATTTCTATGTTTCATGGTAAGATATAATATGATTTGCGAAGTGTTATGTATTCCTAGTCTACACTTCAAATGAATGTGAATGCGACACTTTCTCGCTAGGAAATAGCGTTTGCAGATGTCTACGTATCGTAGCAATAGATTTCTAATGCTTCTTAAAACGCGAGATCGCATCCATATTTCTATGTATCATGGTAAGATATAATATGATTTGCGAAGTGACATGTATTCCTCGTCTACACTTCAAATGAATGTAAATGCGACACTTCCTTGCTAGCAAATAGCGTCTGCAGATGTCTAGGTATCGTAGCAATAGAGTTCTAATGCTTCTTAAAACGCGATATCGTATTTCATTTCTATGTTTCATGGTAAGATATAATATGATTTGCGAAGTGTTATGTATTCCTCGTTTACACTTCAAATGAATGTAAATGCGGCACTTCCTTGCTAGGAGATAGCGTCTGTAGATGTCTAGGTATCGTAGCAATAGAGTTCTAATGCTTCGTAAAACGCGATATCGCATCTCGTTTCTATGTTTCGTGATAAGATATAATATTCATTGCGAAGTGTTATGCATTCCTCGTCTACGATTCAAATGAATGTAAATGCGACACTTCCTTGCAAGGAAATAGCGCTTGCAGATGTCTACGTATCGTAGCAATAGAGTTCTTATGATTCTTAAAACGCGATATCGCATCTCATTTCTATGTTTCATGGTAAGATATTATATGATTTGCGAACTGTTGTGTATTCCTCGTCTACACTTCAAATGAATGTAAATGCGACACTTCCTTGCAAGGAAATAGCGTTTGCAGATGTCTACGTATCGAAGCAATAGAGTTCAAATGCTTCTTAAAACGAGATATTGCATCTCATATCTATGTTTCATGATAAGATATAATATTCATTGCGAAGTGTTATGCATTCCTCGTCTACGATTAAGATGAATGAAAATGCGACACTTCCTTGCAAGGAAATTGCGTTTGCAGATGTCTACGTATCGCAGCAATAGAGTTCTAATGCTTCTTCAAACGAGATATTGCATCTCATATCTATGTTTCATGATAAGATGTAATATTCATTGCGAAGTGTTATGTATTCCTCGTCTACACTTCAAATGAATGTGGATGCGACACTTCCTCGCCAGGAAATAGCGTTTGCAGATGTCTACGTATCGTAGCAATAGAGTTCTTATGATTCTTAGAACGCTATATTGCATCTCATTTTTACGTTTCATGGTAAGATATAATATGATTTGCGAAGTGTCATGTATTCCTCGTCTACGATTCAAATGAATGTAATTGCGACACTTCCTTGCAAGGAAATAGCGATTGCAGATGTCTACGTATCGTAGCAATAGAGTTCAAATGCTTCTTAAAACGAGATATTGCATCTCATATCTATGTTTCATGATAAGATATAATATTCATTGCGAAGTGTTATGCATTCCTCGTCTACACTTCAAATGAAAGTAAATGCGACACTTCCTTGCTAGGAAATAGCGTTTGCAGATGTCTACGTATCGTAGCAATAGAGTTCTTATGATTCTTAAAACGCGATATCGCATCTCATTTCTATGTTTCATGGTAAGGTATAATATTATTTGCGAAGTGTTATGTATCCGTCGTCTATACTACAAATGAATGTAAATCCGACACTTTCTTGCAAGGAAATAGCGTTTGCAGATGTCTACGTATCGTAGCAATGGATTTCTGATGCTTCTTAAAACGCGATATCGCTTGTCATTTCTATGTTTCATGGTAAGATATAATATGATTTGCGAAGTGTTATGTATTCCTCGTCTACACTTCAAATGAATGTAAATGCGACTCTTCTTTGCAAGGAAATAGCGTTTGCAGATGTCTACGTATCGTTGCAATAGAGTTCTTATGATTCTTAAAACGCGATATCGCATCTCATTTCTATGTTTCATGGTAAGATATAATATGATTTGCGGAGTGTTATGTATTCCTCGTCTACACTTCAAATGAATGTAAATGCGACACTTCCTTGCAAGGAAATAGCGTTTGCAGATGTCTACTTATCGAAGCAATAGAGTTCAAATGCTTCTTAAAACGAGATATTGCATCTCATATCTATGTTTCATGATAAGATATAATATTCATTGCGAAGTGTTATGCATTCCTCGTCTACGATTCAAATGAATGTAAATGCTACGCTTCCTTGCAAGGAAATAGCGTTTGCAGATGTCTACGGATCGTAGCAATAGAGTTCTAATGCTTCTTAAAACGCGATATCGCATCTCATTTCTATGTTTCATGGTAAGATGTAATACGATTTGCGAAGTGTTATGTATTCCTCGTCTACACTTTACTCGTCTACGTGTCGTAGCAATAGAGTTCTTATGATTCTTAAAACGCGTTATCGCATCTCATTTCTATGTTTCATGGTAAGGTATAATATGATTTGCGAAGTGTTATGTATCCGTCGTCTACACTTCAAATGAATGTAAATGCGACACTTTCTTGCAAGGAAATAGCGTTTGCAGATGTCTACGTATCGTAGCAATGGATTTCTGATGCTTCTTAAAACGCGATATCGCTTGTCATTTCTATGTTTCATGGTAAGATATAATATGATTTGCGGAGTGTTATGTATTCCTCGTTTACACTTCAAATGAATGTAAATGCGACACTTCCTAGCAAGGAAATAGCGTTTGCAGATGTCTACGTATCGAAGCAATAGAGTTCAAATGCTTCTTAAAACGAGATATTGCATCTCATATCGTTGTCTCATGATAAGATATAATATTCATTGCGAAGTGTTATGCAATGAATTCACTTGTATTCCTCGTCTACACTTCAAATGAATGTAAATGCGACACTTCTTTGCAAGGAAATAGCGTTTGCAAATGTCTACCTATTGTAGCAGTAGTGATCTAATGCTTCTTAGAACGCGATATCGCATCTCATTTCTATGTTTCATGGTAAGATATAATATGATTTGCGAAGTGTTATGTATTCCTAGTCTACACTTCAAATGAATGTGAATGCGACACTTTCTCGCTAGGAAATAGCGTTTGCAGATGTCTACGTATCGTAGCAATAGATTTCTAATGCTTCTTAAAACGCGAGATCGCATCCATATTTCTATGTATCATGGTAAGATATAATATGATTTGCGAAGTGACATGTATTCCTCGTCTACACTTCAAATGAATGTAAATGCGACACTTCCTTGCTAGCAAATAGCGTCTGCAGATGTCTAGGTATCGTAGCAATAGAGTTCTAATGCTTCTTAAAACGCGATATCGTATTTCATTTCTATGTTTCATGGTAAGATATAATATGATTTGCGAAGTGTTATGTATTCCTCGTTTACACTTCAAATGAATGTAAATGCGGCACTTCCTTGCTAGGAGATAGCGTCTGTAGATGTCTAGGTATCGTAGCAATAGAGTTCTAATGCTTCGTAAAACGCGATATCGCATCTCGTTTCTATGTTTCGTGATAAGATATAATATTCATTGCGAAGTGTTATGCATTCCTCGTCTACGATTCAAATGAATGTAAATGCGACACTTCCTTGCAAGGAAATAGCGCTTGCAGATGTCTACGTATCGTAGCAATAGAGTTCAAATGCTTCTTAAAACGAGATATTGCATCTCATATCTATGTTTCATGATAAGATATAATATTCATTGCGAAGTGTTATGCATTCCTCGTCTACACTTCAAATGAAAGTAAATGCGACACTTCCTTGCTAGGAAATAGCGTTTGCAGATGTCTACGTATCGTAGCAATAGAGTCCTTATGATTCTTAAAACGCGATATCGCATCTCATTTCTATGTTTCATGGTAAGGTATAATATTATTTGCAAAGTGTTATGTATCCGTCGTCTATACTTCAAATGAATGTAAATGCGACACTTTCTTGCAAGGAAATAGCGTTTGCAGATGTCTACGTATCGTAGCAATGGATTTCTGATGCTTCTTAAAACGCGATATCGCTTGTCATTTCTATGTTTCATGGTAAGATATAATATGATTTGCGAAGTGTTATGTATTCCTCGTCTACACTTCAAATGAATGTAAATGCGACTCTTCTTTGCAAGGAAATAGCGTTTGCAGATGTCTACGTATCGTTGCAATAGAGTTCTTATGATTCTTAAAACGCGATATCGCATCTCATTTCTATGTTTCATGGTAAGATATAATATGATTTGCGGAGTGTTATGTATTCCTCGTCTACACTTCAAATGAATGTAAATGCGACACTTCCTTGCAAGGAAATAGCGTTTGCAGATGTCTACTTATCGAAGCAATAGAGTTCAAATGCTTCTTAAAACGAGATATTGCATCTCATATCTATGTTTCATGATAAGATATAATATTCATTGCGAAGTGTTATGCATTCCTCGTCTACGATTCAAATGAATGTAAATGCTACGCTTCCTTGCAAGGAAATAGCGTTTGCAGATGTCTACGGATCGTAGCAATAGAGTTCTAATGCTTCTTAAAACGCGATATCGCATCTCATTTCTATGTTTCATGGTAAGATGTAATACGATTTGCGAAGTGTTATGTATTCCTCGTCTACACTTTACTCGTCTACGTGTCGTAGCAATAGAGTTCTTATGATTCTTAAAACGCGTTATCGCATCTCATTTCTATGTTTCATGGTAAGGTATAATATGATTTGCGAAGTGTTATGTATCCGTCGTCTACACTTCAAATGAATGTAAATGCGACACTTTCTTGCAAGGAAATAGCGTTTGCAGATGTCTACGTATCGTAGCAATGGATTTCTGATGCTTCTTAAAACGCGATATCGCTTGTCATTTCTATGTTTCATGGTAAGATATAATATGATTTGCGGAGTGTTATGTATTCCTCGTTTACACTTCAAATGAATGTAAATGCGACACTTCCTAGCAAGGAAATAGCGTTTGCAGATGTCTACGTATCGAAGCAATAGAGTTCAAATGCTTCTTAAAACGAGATATTGCATCTCATATCGTTGTTTCATGATAAGATATAATATTCATTGCGAAGTGTTATGCAATGAATTCACTTGTATTCCTCGTCTACACTTCAAATGAATGTAAATGCGACACTTCTTTGCAAGGAAATAGCGTTTGCAAATGTCTACCTATCGTAGCAGTAGTGATCTAATGCTTCTTAGAACGCGATATCGCATCTCATTTCTATGTTTCATGGTAAGATATAATATGATTTGCGAAGTGTTATGTATTCCTAGTCTACACTTCAAATGAATGTGAATGCGACACTTTCTCGCTAGGAAATAGCGTTTGCAGATGTCTACGTATCGTAGCAATAGATTTCTAATGCTTCTTAAAACGCGAGATCGCATCCATATTTCTATGTATCATGGTAAGATATAATATGATTTGCGAAGTGACATGTATTCCTCGTCTACACTTCAAATGAATGTAAATGCGACACTTCCTTGCAAGGAAATAGCGTTTGCAAATGTCTACCTATCGTAGCAGTAGTGTTCTAATACTTCTTAGAACGCGATGTCGCATCTCATTTCTATGTTTCATGGTAATATATAATATGATTTGCGAAGTGTTATGTATCCGTCGTCTACACTTCAAATGAATGTAAATGCGACACTTTCTTGCAAGGAAATAGCGTTTGCAGATGTCTACGTATCGTAGCAATGGATTTCTGATGCTTCTTAAAACGCGATATCGCTTGTCATTTCTATGTTTCATGGTAAGATATAATATGATTTGCGGAGTGTTATGTATTCCTCGTTTACACTTCAAAGGAATGTAAATGCGACACTTCCTAGCAAGGAAATAGCGTTTGCAGATGTCTACGTATCGAAGCAATAGAGTTCAAATGCTTCTTAAAACGAGATATTGCATCTCATATCTATGTTTCATGATAAGATATAATATTCATTGCGAAGTGTTGTGCATTCCTCGTCTACGATTCAAATGAATATAAATGCGACACTTCCTTGCAAGGAAATAGCGTTTGCAGATGTCTACGGATCGTAGCAATAGAGTTCTAATGCTTCTTAAAACGCGATAACGCACCTCATTTCTATGTTACATGGTAAGATATAATACGATTTGCGAAGTGTTATGTATTCCTCGTCTGCACTTCAAATGAATGTGAATGCGACACTTCCTCGCTAGGAAATAGCGTTTGCAGATGTCTACGTATCGAAGCAATAGAGTTCAAATGCTTCTTAAAACGAGATATTGCATCTCATATCTATGTTTCATGATAAGATGTAATATTCATTGCGAAGTGTTATGTATTCCTCGTCTACACTTCAAATGAATGTGGATGCGACACTTCCTCGCCAGGAAATAGCGTTTGCAGATGTCTACGTATCGTAGCAATAGAGTTCTTATGATTCTTAGAACGCTATATTGCATCTCATTTTTACGTTTCATGGTAAGATATAATATGATTTGCGAAGTGTCATGTATTCCTCGTCTACGATTCAAATGAATGTAATTGCGACACTTCCTTGCAAGGAAATAGCGATTGCAGATGTCTACGTATCGTAGCAATAGAGTTCAAATGCTTCTTAAAACGAGATATTGCATCTCATATCTATGTTTCATGATAAGATATAATATTCATTGCGAAGTGTTATGCATTCCTCGTCTACACTTCAAATGAAAGTAAATGCGACACTTCCTTGCTAGGAAATAGCGTTTGCAGATGTCTACGTATCGTAGCAATAGAGTTCTTATGATTCTTAAAACGCGATATCGCATCTCATTTCTATGTTTCATGGTAAGGTATAATATTATTTGCGAAGTGTTATGTATCCGTCGTCTATACTTCAAATGAATGTAAATGCGACACTTTCTTGCAAGGAAATAGCGTTTGCAGATGTCTACGTATCGTAGCAATGGATTTCTGATGCTTCTTAAATCGCGATATCGCTTGTCATTTCTATGTTTCATGGTAAGATATAATATGATTTGCGAAGTGTTATGTATTCCTCGTCTACACTTCAAATGAATGTAAATGCGACTCTTCTTTGCAAGGAAATAGCGTTTGCAGATGTCTACGTATCGTTGCAATAGAGTTCTTATGATTCTTAAAACGCGATATCGCATCTCATTTCTATGTTTCATGGTAAGATATAATATGATTTGCGGAGTGTTATGTATTCCTCGTCTACACTTCAAATGAATGTAAATGCGACACTTCCTTGCAAGGAAATAGCGTTTGCAGATGTCTACTTATCGAAGCAATAGAGTTCAAATGCTTCTTAAAACGAGATATTGCATCTCATATCTATGTTTCATGATAAGATATAATATTCATTGCGAAGTGTTATGCATTCCTCGTCTACGATTCAAATGAATGTAAATGCTACGCTTCCTTGCAAGGAAATAGCGTTTGCAGATGTCTACGGATCGTAGCAATAGAGTTCTAATGCTTCTTAAAACGCGATATCGCATCTCATTTCTATGTTTCATGGTAAGATGTAATACGATTTGCGAAGTGTTATGTATTCCTCGTCTACACTTTACTCGTCTACGTGTCGTAGCAATAGAGTTCTTATGATTCTTAGAACGCTATATTGCATCTCATTTTTACGTTTCATGGTAAGATATAATATGATTTGCGAGCTGTCATGTATTCCTCGTCAACGATTCAAATGAATGTAAATGCGGCACTTCCTCGCAAGGAAATAGCGTTTGCAGATGTCTACGTATCGTAGCAATAGATTTCTAATGCTTCTTAAAACGCGATATCGCATCTCATTTCTATGTTTCATGGTAAGATATAATACGATTTGCGGAGTGTTATGTACTCCTCGTCTACACTTCAAATGAATGTAAATGCGACACTTCCTTGCAAGGAAATAGCGTTTGCAAATGTCTACCTATCGTAGCAGTAGTGTTCTAATACTTCTTAGAAAGCGATGTCGCATCTCACTTCTATGTTTCATGGTAATATATAATATGATTTGCGAAGTGTTATGTATCCGTCGTCTACACTTCAAATGAATGTAAATGCGACACTTTCTTGCAAGGAAATAGCGTTTGCAGATGTCTACGTATCGTAGCAATGGATTTCTGATGCTTCTTAAAACGCGATATCGCTTGTCATTTCTATGTTTCATGGTAAGATATAATATGATTTGCGGAGTGTTATGTATTCCTCGTTTACACTTCAAAGGAATGTAAATGCGACACTTCCTAGCAAGGAAATAGCGTTTGCAGATGTCTACGTATCGAAGCAATAGAGTTCAAATGCTTCTTAAAACGAGATATTGCATCTCATATCTATGTTTCATGATAAGATATAATATTCATTGCGAAGTGTTGTGCATTCCTCGTCTACGATTCAAATGAATATAAATGCGACACTTCCTTGCAAGGAAATAGCGTTTGCAGATGTCTACGGATCGTAGCAATAGAGTTCTAATGCTTCTTAAAACGCGATAACGCACCTCATTTCTATGTTACATGGTAAGATATAATACGATTTGCGAAGTGTTATGTATTCCTCGTCTGCACTTCAAATGAATGTGAATGCGACACTTCCTCGCTAGGAAATAGCGTTTGCAGATGTCTACGTATCGAAGCAATAGAGTTCAAATGCTTCTTAAAACGAGATATTGCATCTCATATCTATGTTTCATGATAAGATGTAATATTCATTGCGAAGTGTTATGTATTCCTCGTCTACACTTCAAATGAATGTGGATGCGACACTTCCTCGCCAGGAAATAGCGTTTGCAGATGTCTACGTATCGTAGCAATAGAGTTCTTATGATTCTTAGAACGCTATATTGCATCTCATTTTTACGTTTCATGGTAAGATACAATATGATTTGCGAAGTGTCATGTATTCCTCGTCTACGATTCAAATGAATGTAATTGCGACACTTCCTTGCAAGGAAATAGCGATTGCAGATGTCTACGTATCGTAGCAATAGAGTTCAAATGCTTCTTAAAACGAGATATTGCATCTCATATCTATGTTTCATGATAAGATATAATATTCATTGCGAAGTGTTATGCATTCCTCGTCTACACTTCAAATGAAAGTAAATGCGACACTTCCTTGCTAGGAAATAGCGTTTGCAGATGTCTACGTATCGTAGCAATAGAGTTCTTATGATTCTTAAAACGCGATATCGCATCTCATTTCTATGTTTCATGGTAAGGTATAATATTATTTGCGAAGTGTTATGTATCCGTCGTCTATACTTCAAATGAATGTAAATGCGACACTTTCTTGCAAGGAAATAGCGTTTGCAGATGTCTACGTATCGTAGCAATGGATTTCTGATGCTTCTTAAAACGCGATATCGCTTGTCATTTCTATGTTTCATGGTAAGATATAATATGATTTGCGAAGTGTTATGTATTCCTCGTCTACACTTCAAATGAATGTAAATGCGACTCTTCTTTGCAAGGAAATAGCGTTTGCAGATGTCTACGTACCGTTGCAATAGAGTTCTTATGATTCTTAAAACGCGATATCGCATCTCATTTCTATGTTTCATGGTAAGATATAATATGATTTGCGGAGTGTTATGTATTCCTCGTCTACACTTCAAATGAATGTAAATGCGACACTTCCTTGCAAGGAAATAGCGTTTGCAGATGTCTACTTATCGAAGCAATAGAGTTCAAATGCTTCTTAAAACGAGATATTGCATCTCATATCTATGTTTCATGATAAGATATAATATTCATTGCGAAGTGTTATGCATTCCTCGTCTACGATTCAAATGAATGTAAATGCTACGCTTCCTTGCAAGGAAATAGCGTTTGCAGATGTCTACGGATCGTAGCAATAGAGTTCTAATGCTTCTTAAAACGCGATATCGCATCTCATTTCTATGTTTCATGGTAAGATGTAATACGATTTGCGAAGTGTTATGTATTCCTCGTCTACACTTTACTCGTCTACGTGTCGTAGCAATAGAGTTCTTATGATTCTTAGAACGCTATATTGCATCTCATTTTTACGTTTCATGGTAAGATATAATATGATTTGCGAAGTGTTATGCTTTCCTCGTCTACGATTCAAATGAATGTAAATGCGACACTTCCTTGCAAGGAAATAGCGTTTGCAGATGTCTACGTATCGTAGCAATAGAGTTCTTATGATTCCTAGAACGCTATATTGCATCTCATTTTTACGTTTCATGGTAAGATATAATATGATTTGCGAGCTGTCATGTATTCCTCGTCAACGATTCAAATGAATGTAAATGCGGCACTTCCTTGCAAGGAAATAGCGTTTGCAGATGTCTACGGATCGTAGCAATAGAGTTCTAATACTTCTTAAAACGCGATATCGCATCTCATTTCTATGTTTCATGGTAAGATGTAATACGATTTGCGAAGTGTTATGTATTCCTCGTCTACACTTTACTCGTCTACGTGTCGTAGCAATAGAGTTCTTATGATTCTTAAAACGCGTTATCGCATCTCATTTCTATGTTTCATGGTAAGGTATAATATGATTTGCGAAGTGTTATGTATCCGTCGTCTACACTTCAAATGAATGTAAATGCGGCACTTCCTTGCTAGGAGATAGCGTCTGTAGATGTCTAGGTATCGTAGCAATAGAGTTCTAATGCTTCGTAAAACGCGATATCGCATCTCATTTCTATGTTTCGTGATAAGATATAATATTCATTGCGAAGTGTTATGCATTCCTCGTCTACGATTCAAATGAATGTAAATGCGACACTTCCTTGCAAGGAAATAGCGTTTGCAGATGTCTACGTATCGTAGCAATAGAGTTCTTATGATTCTTAAAACGCGATATCGCATCTCATTTCTATGTTTCATGGTAAGATATTATATGATTTGCGAACTGTTGTGTATTCCTCGTCTACACTTCAAATGAATGTAAATGCGACACTTCCTTGCAAGGAAATAGCGTTTGCAGATGTCTACGTATCGAAGCAATAGAGTTCAAATGCTTCTTAAAACGAGATATTGCAGCTCATATCTATGTTTCATGGTAAGATATAATACGATTTGCGGAGTGTTATGTACTCCTCGTCTACACTTCAAATGAATGTAAATGCGACACTTCCTTGCAAGGAAATAGCGTTTGCAAATGTCTACCTATCGTAGCAGTAGTGTTCTAATACTTCTTAGAACGCGATGTCGCATCTCATTTCTATGTTTCATGGTAATATATAATATGATTTGCGAAGTGTTATGTATCCGTCGTCTACACTTCAAATGAATGTAAATGCGACACTTTCTTGCAAGGAAATAGCGTTTGCAGATGTCTACGTATCGTAGCAATGGATTTCTGATGCTTCTTAGAACGCGATATCGCTTGTCATTTCTATGTTTCATGGTAAGATATAATATGATTTGCGGAGTGCTATGTATTCCTCGTTTACACTTCAAAGGAATGTAAATGCGACACTTCCTAGCAAGGAAATAGCGTTTGCAGATGTCTACGTATCGAAGAAATAGAGTTCAAATGCTTCTTAAAACGAGATATTGCATCTCATATCTATGTTTCATGATAAGATATAATATTCATTGCGAAGTGTTGTGCATTCCTCGTCTACGATTCAAATGAATGTAAATGCGACACTTCCTTGCAAGGAAATAGCGTTTGCAGATGTCTACGGATCGTAGCAATAGAGTTCTAATGCTTCTTAAAACGCGATAACGCACCTCATTTCAATGTTACATGGTAAGATATAATACGATTTGCGAAGTGTTATGTATTCCTCGTCTACGATTCAAATGAATGTAATTGCGACACTTCCTTGCAAGGAAATAGCGATTGCAGATGTCTACGTATCGTAGCAATGGATTTCTGATGCTTCTTAAAACGCGATATCGCTTGTCATTTCTATGTTTCATGGTAAGATATAATATGATTTGCGGAGTGTTATGTATTCCTCGTTTACACTTCAAATGAATGTAAATGCGACACTTCCTAGCAAGGAAATAGCGTTTGCAGATGTCTACGTATCGAAGCAATAGAGTTCAAATGCTTCTTAAAACGAGATATTGCATCTCATATCGTTGTTTCATGATAAGATATAATATTCATTGCGAAGTGTTATGCAATGAATTCACTTGTATTCCTCGTCTACACTTCAAATGAATGTAAATGCGACACTTCTTTGCAAGGAAATTGCGTTTGCAAATGTCTACCTATCGTAGCAGTAGTGATCTAATGCTTCTTAGAACGCGATATCGCATCTCATTTCTATGTTTCATGGTAAGATATAATATGATTTGCGAAGTGTTATGTATTCCTAGTCTACTCTTCAAATGAATGTGAATGCGACACTTTCTCGCTAGGAAATAGCGTTTGCAGATGTCTACGTATCGTAGCAATAGATTTCTAATGCTTCTTAAAACGCGAGATCGCATCCATATTTCTATGTATCATGGTAAGATATAATATGATTTGCGAAGTGACATGTATTCCTCGTCTACACTTCAAATGAATGTAAATGCGACACTTCCTTGCAAGGAAATAGCGTTTGCAAATGTCTACCTATCGTAGCAGTAGTGTTCTAATACTTCTTAGAACGCGATGTCGCATCTCATTTCTATGTTTCATGGTAATATATAATATGATTTGCGAAGTGTTATGTATCCGTCGTCTACACTTCAAATGAATGTAAATGCGACACTTTCTTGCAAGGAAATAGCGTTTGCAGATGTCTACGTATCGTAGCAATGGATTTCTGATGCTTCTTAAAACGCGATATCGCTTGTCATTTCTATGTTTCATGGTAAGATATAATATGATTTGCGGAGTGTTATGTATTCCTCGTTTACACTTCAAAGGAATGTAAATGCGACACTTCCTAGCAAGGAAATAGCGTTTGCAGATGTCTACGTATCGAAGCAATAGAGTTCAAATGCTTCTTAAAACGAGATATTGCATCTCATATCTATGTTTCATGATAAGATATAATATTCATTGCGAAGTGTTGTGCATTCCTCGTCTACGATTCAAATGAATATAAATGCGACACTTCCTTGCAAGGAAATAGCGTTTGCAGATGTCTACGGATCGTAGCAATAGAGTTCTAATGCTTCTTAAAACGCGATAACGCACCTCATTTCTATGTTACATGGTAAGATATAATACGATTTGCGAAGTGTTATGTATTCCTCGTCTGCACTTCAAATGAATGTGAATGCGACACTTCCTCGCTAGGAAATAGCGTTTGCAGATGTCTACGTATCGAAGCAATAGAGTTCAAATGCTTCTTAAAACGAGATA
Source organism: Xylocopa sonorina (assembly GCF_050948175.1). NCBI lineage: Eukaryota > Metazoa > Arthropoda > Insecta > Hymenoptera > Apidae > Xylocopa > Xylocopa sonorina. Next base: position 109,730 of record NW_027490303.1, read on the forward strand.
TTGCATCTCATATCTATGTTTCATGATAAGATGTAATATTCATTGCGAAGTGTTATGTATTCCTCGTCTACACTTCAAATGAATGTGGATGCGACACTTCCTCGCCAGGAAATAGCGTTTGCAGATGTCTACGTATCGTAGCAATAGAGTTCTTATGATTCTTAGAACGCTATATTGCATCTCATTTTTACGTTTCATGGTAAGATATAATATGATTTGCGAAGTGTCATGTATTCCTCGTCTACGATTCAAATGAATGTAATTGCGACACTTCCTTGCAAGGAAATAGCGATTGCAGATGTCTACGTATCGTAGCAATAGAGTTCAAATGCTTCTTAAAACGAGATATTGCATCTCATATCTATGTTTCATGATAAGATATAATATTCATTGCGAAGTGTTATGCATTCCTCGTCTACACTTCAAATGAAAGTAAATGCGACACTTCCTTGCTAGGAAATAGCGTTTGCAGATGTCTACGTATCGTAGCAATAGAGTTCTTATGATTCTTAAAACGCGATATCGCATCTCATTTCTATGTTTCATGGTAAGGTATAATATTATTTGCGAAGTGTTATGTATCCGTCGTCTATACTTCAAATGAATGTAAATGCGACACTTTCTTGCAAGGAAATAGCGTTTGCAGATGTCTACGTATCGTAGCAATGGATTTCTGATGCTTCTTAAATCGCGATATCGCTTGTCATTTCTATGTTTCATGGTAAGATATAATATGATTTGCGAAGTGTTATGTATTCCTCGTCTACACTTCAAATGAATGTAAATGCGACTCTTCTTTGCAAGGAAATAGCGTTTGCAGATGTCTACGTATCGTTGCAATAGAGTTCTTATGATTCTTAAAACGCGATATCGCATCTCATTTCTATGTTTCATGGTAAGATATAATATGATTTGCGGAGTGTTATGTATTCCTCGTCTACACTTCAAATGAATGTAAATGCGACACTTCCTTGCAAGGAAATAGCGTTTGCAGATGTCTACTTATCGAAGCAATAGAGTTCAAATGCTTCTTAAAACGAGATATTGCATCTCATATCTATGTTTCATGATAAGATATAATATTCATTGCGAAGTGTTATGCATTCCTCGTCTACGATTCAAATGAATGTAAATGCTACGCTTCCTTGCAAGGAAATAGCGTTTGCAGATGTCTACGGATCGTAGCAATAGAGTTCTAATGCTTCTTAAAACGCGATATCGCATCTCATTTCTATGTTTCATGGTAAGATGTAATACGATTTGCGAAGTGTTATGTATTCCTCGTCTACACTTTACTCGTCTACGTGTCGTAGCAATAGAGTTCTTATGATTCTTAGAACGCTATATTGCATCTCATTTTTACGTTTCATGGTAAGATATAATATGATTTGCGAGCTGTCATGTATTCCTCGTCAACGATTCAAATGAATGTAAATGCGGCACTTCCTCGCAAGGAAATAGCGTTTGCAGATGTCTACGTATCGTAGCAATAGATTTCTAATGCTTCTTAAAACGCGATATCGCATCTCATTTCTATGTTTCATGGTAAGATATAATACGATTTGCGGAGTGTTATGTACTCCTCGTCTACACTTCAAATGAATGTAAATGCGACACTTCCTTGCAAGGAAATAGCGTTTGCAAATGTCTACCTATCGTAGCAGTAGTGTTCTAATACTTCTTAGAAAGCGATGTCGCATCTCACTTCTATGTTTCATGGTAATATATAATATGATTTGCGAAGTGTTATGTATCCGTCGTCTACACTTCAAATGAATGTAAATGCGACACTTTCTTGCAAGGAAATAGCGTTTGCAGATGTCTACGTATCGTAGCAATGGATTTCTGATGCTTCTTAAAACGCGATATCGCTTGTCATTTCTATGTTTCATGGTAAGATATAATATGATTTGCGGAGTGTTATGTATTCCTCGTTTACACTTCAAAGGAATGTAAATGCGACACTTCCTAGCAAGGAAATAGCGTTTGCAGATGTCTACGTATCGAAGCAATAGAGTTCAAATGCTTCTTAAAACGAGATATTGCATCTCATATCTATGTTTCATGATAAGATATAATATTCATTGCGAAGTGTTGTGCATTCCTCGTCTACGATTCAAATGAATATAAATGCGACACTTCCTTGCAAGGAAATAGCGTTTGCAGATGTCTACGGATCGTAGCAATAGAGTTCTAATGCTTCTTAAAACGCGATAACGCACCTCATTTCTATGTTACATGGTAAGATATAATACGATTTGCGAAGTGTTATGTATTCCTCGTCTGCACTTCAAATGAATGTGAATGCGACACTTCCTCGCTAGGAAATAGCGTTTGCAGATGTCTACGTATCGAAGCAATAGAGTTCAAATGCTTCTTAAAACGAGATATTGCATCTCATATCTATGTTTCATGATAAGATGTAATATTCATTGCGAAGTGTTATGTATTCCTCGTCTACACTTCAAATGAATGTGGATGCGACACTTCCTCGCCAGGAAATAGCGTTTGCAGATGTCTACGTATCGTAGCAATAGAGTTCTTATGATTCTTAGAACGCTATATTGCATCTCATTTTTACGTTTCATGGTAAGATACAATATGATTTGCGAAGTGTCATGTATTCCTCGTCTACGATTCAAATGAATGTAATTGCGACACTTCCTTGCAAGGAAATAGCGATTGCAGATGTCTACGTATCGTAGCAATAGAGTTCAAATGCTTCTTAAAACGAGATATTGCATCTCATATCTATGTTTCATGATAAGATATAATATTCATTGCGAAGTGTTATGCATTCCTCGTCTACACTTCAAATGAAAGTAAATGCGACACTTCCTTGCTAGGAAATAGCGTTTGCAGATGTCTACGTATCGTAGCAATAGAGTTCTTATGATTCTTAAAACGCGATATCGCATCTCATTTCTATGTTTCATGGTAAGGTATAATATTATTTGCGAAGTGTTATGTATCCGTCGTCTATACTTCAAATGAATGTAAATGCGACACTTTCTTGCAAGGAAATAGCGTTTGCAGATGTCTACGTATCGTAGCAATGGATTTCTGATGCTTCTTAAAACGCGATATCGCTTGTCATTTCTATGTTTCATGGTAAGATATAATATGATTTGCGAAGTGTTATGTATTCCTCGTCTACACTTCAAATGAATGTAAATGCGACTCTTCTTTGCAAGGAAATAGCGTTTGCAGATGTCTACGTACCGTTGCAATAGAGTTCTTATGATTCTTAAAACGCGATATCGCATCTCATTTCTATGTTTCATGGTAAGATATAATATGATTTGCGGAGTGTTATGTATTCCTCGTCTACACTTCAAATGAATGTAAATGCGACACTTCCTTGCAAGGAAATAGCGTTTGCAGATGTCTACTTATCGAAGCAATAGAGTTCAAATGCTTCTTAAAACGAGATATTGCATCTCATATCTATGTTTCATGATAAGATATAATATTCATTGCGAAGTGTTATGCATTCCTCGTCTACGATTCAAATGAATGTAAATGCTACGCTTCCTTGCAAGGAAATAGCGTTTGCAGATGTCTACGGATCGTAGCAATAGAGTTCTAATGCTTCTTAAAACGCGATATCGCATCTCATTTCTATGTTTCATGGTAAGATGTAATACGATTTGCGAAGTGTTATGTATTCCTCGTCTACACTTTACTCGTCTACGTGTCGTAGCAATAGAGTTCTTATGATTCTTAGAACGCTATATTGCATCTCATTTTTACGTTTCATGGTAAGATATAATATGATTTGCGAAGTGTTATGCTTTCCTCGTCTACGATTCAAATGAATGTAAATGCGACACTTCCTTGCAAGGAAATAGCGTTTGCAGATGTCTACGTATCGTAGCAATAGAGTTCTTATGATTCCTAGAACGCTATATTGCATCTCATTTTTACGTTTCATGGTAAGATATAATATGATTTGCGAGCTGTCATGTATTCCTCGTCAACGATTCAAATGAATGTAAATGCGGCACTTCCTTGCAAGGAAATAGCGTTTGCAGATGTCTACGGATCGTAGCAATAGAGTTCTAATACTTCTTAAAACGCGATATCGCATCTCATTTCTATGTTTCATGGTAAGATGTAATACGATTTGCGAAGTGTTATGTATTCCTCGTCTACACTTTACTCGTCTACGTGTCGTAGCAATAGAGTTCTTATGATTCTTAAAACGCGTTATCGCATCTCATTTCTATGTTTCATGGTAAGGTATAATATGATTTGCGAAGTGTTATGTATCCGTCGTCTACACTTCAAATGAATGTAAATGCGGCACTTCCTTGCTAGGAGATAGCGTCTGTAGATGTCTAGGTATCGTAGCAATAGAGTTCTAATGCTTCGTAAAACGCGATATCGCATCTCATTTCTATGTTTCGTGATAAGATATAATATTCATTGCGAAGTGTTATGCATTCCTCGTCTACGATTCAAATGAATGTAAATGCGACACTTCCTTGCAAGGAAATAGCGTTTGCAGATGTCTACGTATCGTAGCAATAGAGTTCTTATGATTCTTAAAACGCGATATCGCATCTCATTTCTATGTTTCATGGTAAGATATTATATGATTTGCGAACTGTTGTGTATTCCTCGTCTACACTTCAAATGAATGTAAATGCGACACTTCCTTGCAAGGAAATAGCGTTTGCAGATGTCTACGTATCGAAGCAATAGAGTTCAAATGCTTCTTAAAACGAGATATTGCAGCTCATATCTATGTTTCATGGTAAGATATAATACGATTTGCGGAGTGTTATGTACTCCTCGTCTACACTTCAAATGAATGTAAATGCGACACTTCCTTGCAAGGAAATAGCGTTTGCAAATGTCTACCTATCGTAGCAGTAGTGTTCTAATACTTCTTAGAACGCGATGTCGCATCTCATTTCTATGTTTCATGGTAATATATAATATGATTTGCGAAGTGTTATGTATCCGTCGTCTACACTTCAAATGAATGTAAATGCGACACTTTCTTGCAAGGAAATAGCGTTTGCAGATGTCTACGTATCGTAGCAATGGATTTCTGATGCTTCTTAGAACGCGATATCGCTTGTCATTTCTATGTTTCATGGTAAGATATAATATGATTTGCGGAGTGCTATGTATTCCTCGTTTACACTTCAAAGGAATGTAAATGCGACACTTCCTAGCAAGGAAATAGCGTTTGCAGATGTCTACGTATCGAAGAAATAGAGTTCAAATGCTTCTTAAAACGAGATATTGCATCTCATATCTATGTTTCATGATAAGATATAATATTCATTGCGAAGTGTTGTGCATTCCTCGTCTACGATTCAAATGAATGTAAATGCGACACTTCCTTGCAAGGAAATAGCGTTTGCAGATGTCTACGGATCGTAGCAATAGAGTTCTAATGCTTCTTAAAACGCGATAACGCACCTCATTTCAATGTTACATGGTAAGATATAATACGATTTGCGAAGTGTTATGTATTCCTCGTCTACGATTCAAATGAATGTAATTGCGACACTTCCTTGCAAGGAAATAGCGATTGCAGATGTCTACGTATCGTAGCAATGGATTTCTGATGCTTCTTAAAACGCGATATCGCTTGTCATTTCTATGTTTCATGGTAAGATATAATATGATTTGCGGAGTGTTATGTATTCCTCGTTTACACTTCAAATGAATGTAAATGCGACACTTCCTAGCAAGGAAATAGCGTTTGCAGATGTCTACGTATCGAAGCAATAGAGTTCAAATGCTTCTTAAAACGAGATATTGCATCTCATATCGTTGTTTCATGATAAGATATAATATTCATTGCGAAGTGTTATGCAATGAATTCACTTGTATTCCTCGTCTACACTTCAAATGAATGTAAATGCGACACTTCTTTGCAAGGAAATTGCGTTTGCAAATGTCTACCTATCGTAGCAGTAGTGATCTAATGCTTCTTAGAACGCGATATCGCATCTCATTTCTATGTTTCATGGTAAGATATAATATGATTTGCGAAGTGTTATGTATTCCTAGTCTACTCTTCAAATGAATGTGAATGCGACACTTTCTCGCTAGGAAATAGCGTTTGCAGATGTCTACGTATCGTAGCAATAGATTTCTAATGCTTCTTAAAACGCGAGATCGCATCCATATTTCTATGTATCATGGTAAGATATAATATGATTTGCGAAGTGACATGTATTCCTCGTCTACACTTCAAATGAATGTAAATGCGACACTTCCTTGCTAGCAAATAGCGTCTGCAGATGTCTAGGTATCGTAGCAATAGAGTTCTAATGCTTCTTAAAACGCGATATCGTATTTCATTTCTATGTTTCATGGTAAGATATAATATGATTTGCGAAGTGTTATGTATTCCTCGTTTACACTTCAAATGAATGTAAATGCGGCACTTCCTTGCTAGGAGATAGCGTCTGTAGATGTCTAGGTATCGTAGCAATAGAGTTCTAATGCTTCGTAAAACGCGATATCGCATCTCACTTCTATGTTTCGTGATAAGATATAATATTCATTGCGAAGTGTTATGCATTCCTCGTCTACGATTCAAATGAATGTAAATGCGACACTTCCTTGCAAGGAAATAGCGTTTGCAGATGTCTACGTATCGTAGCAATAGAGTTCTTATGATTCTTAAAACGCGATATCGCATCTCATTTCTATGTTTCATGGTAAGATATTATATGATTTGCGAACTGTTGTGTATTCCTCGTCTACACTTCAAATGAATGTAAATGCGACACTTCCTTGCAAGGAAATAGCGTTTGCAGATGTCTACGTATCGAAGCAATAGAGTTCAAATGCTTCTTAAAACGAGATATTGCATCTCATATCTATGTTTCATGGTAAGATATAATACGATTTGCGAAGTGTTATGTATTCCTCGTCTACACTTCAAATGAATGTAAATGCGACACTTCCTTGCTAGGAAATAGTGTCTGGAGATGTCTAGGTATCGTAGCGATAGAGTTCTAATTCTTCTTAAAACGCGATATAGCATCTCATTTCTATGTTTCATGGAAAGATATAATATGATTTGCGAAGTGTCATGTATTCCTCGTCTACACTTCAAATGAATGTAAATGCGACACTTCCTTGCAAGGAAGTAGCGTTTGCAGATGTCTACGTATCGTAGCAATAGAGTTCTTATGATTCTTAAAACGCGATATCGCATCTCATTTCTATGTTTCATGGTAAGATATAATATGATTTGCGAAGTGTTATGTATTCCTCGTCTACACTTCAAATGAATGTAAATGCGACACTTCCTTGCTAGCAAATAGCGTCTGCAGATGTCTAGGTATCGTAGCAATAGAGTTCTAATGCTTCTTAAAACGCGATATCGCTTGTCATTTCTATGTTTCATGGTAAGATATAATATGATTTGCGGAGTGTTATGTATTCCTCGTTTACACTTCAAATGAATGTAAATGCGACACTTCCTAGCAAGGAAATAGCGTTTGCAGATGTCTACGTATCGAAGCAATAGAGTTCAAATGCTTCTTAAAACGAGATATTGCATCTCATATCGTTGTTTCATGATAAGATATAATATTCATTGCGAAGTGTTATGCAATGAATTCACTTGTATTCCTCGTCTACACTTCAAATGAATGTAAATGCGACACTTCTTTGCAAGGAAATAGCGTTTGCAAATGTCTACCTATCGTAGCAGTAGTGATCTAATGCTTCTTAGAACGCGATATCGCATCTCATTTCTATGTTTCATGGTAAGATATAATATGATTTGCGAAGTGTTATGTATTCCTAGTCTACTCTTCAAATGAATGTGAATGCGACACTTTCTCGCTAGGAAATAGCGTTTGCAGATGTCTACGTATCGTAGCAATAGATTTCTAATGCTTCTTAAAACGCGAGATCGCATCCATATTTCTATGTATCATGGTAAGATATAATATGATTTGCGAAGTGACATGTATTCCTCGTCTACACTTCAAATGAATGTAAATGCGACACTTCCTTGCTAGCAAATAGCGTCTGCAGATGTCTAGGTATCGTAGCAATAGAGTTCTAATGCTTCTTAAAACGCGATATCGTATTTCATTTCTATGTTTCATGGTAAGATATAATATGATTTGCGAAGTGTTATGTATTCCTCGTTTACACTTCAAATGAATGTAAATGCGGCACTTCCTTGCTAGGAGATAGCGTCTGTAGATGTCTAGGTATCGTAGCAATAGAGTTCTAATGCTTCGTAAAACGCGATATCGCATCTCATTTCTATGTTTCGTGATAAGATATAATATTCATTGCGAAGTGTTATGCATTCCTCGTCTACGATTCAAATGAATGTAAATGCGACACTTCCTTGCAAGGAAATAGCGTTTGCAGATGTCTACGTATCGTAGCAATAGAGTTCTTATGATTCATAAAACGCGATATCGCTTCTCATTTCTATGTTTCATGGTAAGATATTATATGATTTGCGAACTGTTGTGTATTCCTCGTCTACACTTCAAATGAATGTAAATGCGACACTTCCTTGCAAGGAAATAGCGTTTGCAGATGTCTACGTATCGAAGCAATAGAGTTCAAATGCTTCTTAAAACGAGATATTGCATCTCATATCTATGTTTCATGGTAAGATATAATACGATTTGCGGAGTGTTATGTACTCCTCGTCTACACTTCAAATGAATGTAAATGCGACACTTCCTTGCAAGGAAATAGCGTTTGCAAATGTCTACCTATCGTAGCAGTAGTGTTCTAATACTTCTTAGAACGCGATGTCGCATCTCATTTCTATGTTTCATGGTAATATATAATATGATTTGCGGAGTGTTATGTATTCCTCGTTTACACTTCAAAGGAATGTAAATGCGACACTTCCTAGCAAGGAAATAGCGTTTGCAGATGTCTACGTATCGAAGCAATAGAGTTCAAATGCTTCTTAAAACGAGATATTGCATCTCATATCTATGTTTCATGATAAGATATAATATTCATTGCGAAGTGTTGTGCATTCCTCGTCTACGATTCAAATGAATGTAAATGCGACACTTCCTTGCAAGGAAATAGCGTTTGCAGATGTCTACGGATCGTAGCAATAGAGTTCTAATGCTTCTTAAAACGCGATAACGCACCTCATTTCTATGTTACATGGTAAGATATAATACGATTTGCGAAGTGTTATGTATTCCTCGTCTGCACTTCAAATGAATGTGAATGCGACACTTCCTCGCTAGGAAATAGCGTTTGCAGATGTCTACGTATCGAAGCAATAGAGTTCAAATGCTTCTTAAAACGAGATATTGCATCTCATATCTATGTTTCATGATAAGATGTAATATTCATTGCGAAGTGTTATGTATTCCTCGTCTACACTTCAAATGAATGTGGATGCGACACTTCCTCGCCAGGAAATAGCGTTTGCAGATGTCTACGTATCGTAGCAATAGAGTTCTTATGATTCTTAGAACGCTATATTGCATCTCATTTTTACGTTTCATGGTAAGATATAATATGATTTGCGAAGTGTCATGTATTCCTCGTCTACGATTCAAATGAATGTAATTGCGACACTTCCTTGCAAGGAAATAGCGATTGCAGATGTCTACGTATCGTAGCAATAGAGTTCAAATGCTTCTTAAAACGAGATATTGCATCTCATATCTATGTTTCATGATAAGATATAATATTCATTGCGAAGTGTTATGCATTCCTCGTCTACACTTCAAATGAAAGTAAATGCGACACTTCCTTGCTAGGAAATAGCGTTTGCAGATGTCTACGTATCGTAGCAATAGAGTTCTTATGATTCTTAAAACGCGATATCGCATCTCATTTCTATGTTTCATGGTAAGGTATAATATTATTTGCGAAGTGTTATGTATCCGTCGTCTATACTTCAAATGAATGTAAATGCGACACTTTCTTGCAAGGAAATAGCGTTTGCAGATGTCTACGTATCGTAGCAATGGATTTCTGATGCTTCTTAAAACGCGATATCGCTTGTCATTTCTATGTTTCATGGTAAGATATAATATGATTTGCGAAGTGTTATGTATTCCTCGTCTACACTTCAAATGAATGTAAATGCGACTCTTCTTTGCAAGGAAATAGCGTTTGCAGATGTCTACGTATCGTTGCAATAGAGTTCTTATGATTCTTAAAACGCGATATCGCATCTCATTTCTATGTTTCATGATAAGATATAATATTCATTGCGAAGTGTTATGCATTCCTCGTCTACGATTCAAATGAATGTAAATGCTACGCTTCCTTGCAAGGAAATAGCGTTTGCAGATGTCTACGGATCGTAGCAATAGAGTTCTAATGCTTCTTAATACGCGATATCGCATCTCATTTCTATGTTTCATGGTAAGATGTAATACGATTTGCGAAGTGTTATGTATTCCTCGTCTACACTTTACTCGTCTACGTGTCGTGGCAATAGAGTTCTTATGATTCTTAAAACGCGTTATCGCATCTCATTTCTATGTTTCATGGTAAGGTATAATATGATTTGCGAAGTGTTATGTATCCGTCGTCTACACTTCAAATGAATGTAAATGCGACACTTTCTTGCAAGGAAATAGCGTTTGCAGATGTCTACGTATAGTAGCAATGGATTTCTGATGCTTCTTAAAACGCGATATCGCTTGTCATTTCTATGTTTCATGGTAAGATATAATATGATTTGCGGAGTGTTATGTATTCCTCGTTTACACTTCAAATGAATGTAAATGCGACACTTCCTAGCAAGGAAATGGCGTTTGCAGATGTCTACGTATCGAAGCAATAGAGTTCAAATGCTTCTTAAAACGAGATATTGCATCTCATATCGTTGTTTCATGATAAGATATAATATTCATTGCGAAGTGTTATGCAATGAATTCACTTGTATTCCTCGTCTACACTTCAAATGAATGTAAATGCGACACTTCTTTGCAAGGAAATAGCGTTTGCAAATGTCTACCTATCGTAGCAGTAGTGATCTAATGCTTCTTAGAACGCGATATCGCATCTCATTTCTATGTCTCATGGTAAGATATAATATGATTTGCGAAGTGTTATGTATTCCTAGTCTACACTTCAAATGAATGTGAATGCGACACTTTCTCGCTAGGAAATAGCGTTTGCAGATGTCTACGTATCGTAGCAATAGATTTCTAATGCTTCTTAAAACGCGAGATCGCATCCATATTTCTATGTATCATGGTAAGATATAATATGATTTGCGAAGTGACATGTATTCCTCGTCTACACTTCAAATGAATGTAAATGCGACACTTCCTTGCTAGCAAATAGCGTCTGCAGGTGTCTAGGTATCGTAGCAATAGAGTTCTAATGCTTCTTAAAACGCGATATCGTATTTCATTTCTATGTTTCATGGTAAGATATAATATGATTTGCGAAGTGTTATGTATTCCTCGTTTACACTTCAAATGAATGTAAATGCGGCACTTCCTTGCTAGGAGATAGCGTCTGTAGATGTCTAGGTATCGTAGCAATAGAGTTCTAATGCTTCGTAAAACGCGATATCGCATCTCATTTCTATGTTTCGTGATAAGATATAATATTCATTGCGAAGTGTTATGCATTCCTCGTCTACGATTCAAATGAATGTAAATGCGACACTTCCTTGCAAGGAAATAGCGTTTGCAGATGTCTACGTATCGTAGCAATAGAGTTCTTATGATTCTTAAAACGCGATATCGCATCTCATTTCTATGTTTCATGGTAAGATATTATATGATTTGCGAACTGTTGTGTATTCCTCGTCTACACTTCAAATGAATGTAAATGCGACACTTCCTTGCAAGGAAATAGCGTTTGCAGATGTCTAGGTATCGAAGCAATAGAGTTCAAATGCTTCTTTAAACGAGATATTGCATCTCATATCTATGTTTCATGATAAGATATAATATTCATTGCGAAGTGTTATGCATTCCTCGTCTACGATTAAGATGAATGAAAATGCGACACTTCCTTGCAAGGAAATAGCGTTTGCAGATGTCTACGTATCGCAGCAATAGAGTTCTAATGCTTCTTAAAACGCGATATCGCATCTCATTTCTATGTTTCATGGTAAGATATAATATGATTTGCGAAGTGTTATGTATTCCTCGTCTACACTTCAAATGAATGTGAATGCGACACTTCCTCGCTAGGAAAGAGCGTTTGCAGATGTCTGCGTATCGTAGCAGTAGAGTTCTAATGCTTCTTAAAACGCGATATCGCATCTCATTTCTATGTTTCATGGTAAGATATAATATGATTTGCGAACTGTTATGTATTCCTCGTCTACACTTCAAATGAATGTAAATGCGACACTTTCTTGCAAGGAAATAGCGTTTGCAGATGTCTACGTATCGAAGCAATAGAGTTCTTATGATTCTTAAAACGCGATATCGCATCTCATTTCCATGTTTCATGGTAAGATATAATATGATTTGCGAACTGTTATGTATTCCTCGTCTACACTTCAAATGAATGTAAATGCGACACTTCCTTGCAAGGAAATAGCGTTTCCAGATGTCTACGTATCGAAGCAATAAAGTTCAAGTGCTTCTTAAAACGAGATATTGCATCTCATATCTATGTTTCATGATAAGATATAATATTCATTGCGAAGTGTTATGCATTCCTCGTCTACGATTAAGATGAATGAAAATGCGACACTTCCTTGCAAGGAAATAGCGTTTGCAGATGTCTACGTATCGCAGCAATAGAGTTCTAATGCTTCTTAAAACGCGATATCGCATCTCATTTCTATGTTTCATGGTAAGATATAATATGATTTGCGAAGTGTTATGTATTCCTCGTCTACACTTCAAATGAATGTGAATGCGACACTTCCTCGCTAGGAAAGAGCGTTTGCAGATGTCTGCGTATCGTAGCAGTAGAGTTCTAATGCTTCTTAAAACGCGATATCGCATCTCATTTCTATGTTTCATGGTAAGATATAATATGATTTGCGAACTGTTATGTATTCCTCGTCTACACTTCAAATGAATGTAAATGCGACACTTTCTTGCAAGGAAATAGCGTTTGCAGATGTCTACGTATCGAAGCAATAGAGTTCTTATGATTCTTAAAACGCGATATCGCATCTCATTTCCATGTTTCATGGTAAGATATAATATGATTTGCGAACTGTTATGTATTCCTCGTCTACACTTCAAATGAATGTAAATGCGACACTTCCTTGCAAGGAAATAGCGTTTCCAGATGTCTACGTATCGAAGCAATAAAGTTCAAGTGCTTCTTAAAACGAGATATTGCATCTCATATCTATGTTTCATGATAAGATATAATATTCATTGCGAAGTGTTATGCATTCCTCGTCTACGATTCAAATGAATGAAAATGCGACACTTCCTTGCAAGGAAATAGCGTTTGCAGATGTCTACGTATCGTAGCAATAGAGTTCTAATGCTTCTTAAAACGCGATATCGCATCTCATTTCTATGTTTCATGGTAAGATATTATATGATTTGCGAACTGTTGTGTATTCCTCGTCTACACTTCAAATGAATGTAAATGCGACACTTCCTTGCAAGGAAATAGCGTTTGCAGATGTCTACGTATCGAAGCAATAGAGTTCAAATGCTTCTTAAAACGAGATATTGCATCTCATATCTATGTTTCATGATAAGATATAATATTCATAGCGAAGTGTTATGCATTCCTCGTCTACGATTCAAATGAATGAAAATGCGACACTTCCTTGCAAGGAAATAGCGTTTGCAGATATCTACGTATCGTAGCAATAGTGTTCTTATGATTCTTAAAACGCGATATCGCATCTCATTTCTATGTTTCATGGTAAGATATAATATGATTTGCGAAGTGTTATGTATTCCTCGTCTACACTTCAAATGAATGTAAATGCGACACTTCGTTGCTAGGAAATAGTGTCTGCAGATGTCTAGGTATCGTAGCGATAGAGTTCTTATGATTCTTAAAACGCGATATCGCATCTCATTTCTATGTTTCATGATAAGATATAATATGATTTGCGAAGTGTCATGTATTCCTCGTCTACACATCAAATGAATGTAAATGCGACACCTCCTTGCAAGGAAATAGCGTTTGCAGATGTCTACGTATCGAAGCAATAGAGTTCAAATGCTTCTTAAAACGAGATATTGCATCTCATATCGTTGTTTCATGATAAGATATAATATTCATTGCGAAGTGTTATGCATTCCTCGTCTACGATTCAAATGAATGTAAATGCGACACTTCTTTGCAAGGAAATAGCGTTTGCAGATGTCTACTTATCGAAGCAATAGAGTTCAAATGCTTCTTAAAACGAGATATTGCATCTCATATCTATGTTTCATGATAAGATATAATATTCATTGCGAAGTATTATGCATTCCTCGTCTACGATTCAAATGAATGTAAATGCGACGCTTCCTTGCAAGGAAATAGCGTTTGCAGATGTCTACGGATCGTAGCAATAGAGTTCTAATGCTTCTTAAAACGCGATATCGCATCTCATTTCTATGTTTCATGGTAAGATGTAATACGATTTGCGAAGTGTTATGTATTCCTCGTCTACACTTTACTCGTCTACGTGTCGTAGCAATAGAGTTCTTATGATTCTTAAAACGCGATATCGCATCTCATTTCTATGTTTCATGGTAAGGTATAATATGATTTGCGAAGTGTTATGTATCCGTCGTCTACACTTCAAATGAATGTAAATGCGACACTTTCTTGCAAGGAAATAGCGTTTGCAGATGTCTACGTTTCGTAGCAATAGAGTTCTTATGATTCTTAAAACGCGATATCGCATCACATTTCTATGTTTCTTGGTAAGATATAATATGATTTGCGTAGTGTTATGTATTCCTCGTCTGGACTTCAAATGAATGTGAATGCGACACTTCCTCGCTAGGAAATAGCGTTTGCAGATGTCTACGTATCGAAGCAATAGAGCTCTAATGCTTCTTAAAACGCGATATCGCATCTCATTTCTATTTTTCATGGTAAGATATAATATGATTTGCGGAGTGTTATGTATTCCTCGTCTACACATCAAATGAATGTAAATGCGACACTTCCTTGCAAGGAAATAGCGTTTGCAGATGTCTACGTATCGTAGCAATAGAGTCCTTATGATTCTTAAAACGCGATATCGCATCTCATTTCTATGTTTCATGGTAAGGTATAATATGATTTGCGAAGTGTTATGTATCCGTCGTCTACACTTTACTCGTCTACGTGTCGTAGCAATAGAGTCCTTGTGATTCTTAGAACGCTATATTGCATCTCATTTTTACGTTTCATGGTAAGATATAATATGATTTGCGAAGTGTTATGCATTCCTCGTCTACGATTCAAATGAATGTAAATGCGACACTTCCTTGCAAGGAAATAGCGTTTGCAGATGTCTACGTATCGTAGCAATAGGGTTCTTATGATTCTTAGAACGCTATATTGCATCTCATTTTTACGTTTCATGGTAAGATATAATATTCATTGCGAAGTGTTATGCATTCCTCGTCTACGATTCAAATGAATGAAAATGCGACACTTCCTTGCAAGGAAATAGCGTTTGCAGATGTCTACGTATCGTAGCAATAGAGTTCTAATGCTTCTTAAAACGCGATATCGCATCTCATTTCTATGTTTCATGGTAAGATATTATATGATTTGCGAACTGTTGTGTATTCCTCGTCTACACTTCAAATGAATGTAAATGCGACACTTCCTTGCAAGGAAATAGCGTTTGCAGATGTCTACGTATCGAAGCAATAGAGTTCAAATGCTTCTTAAAACGAGATATTGCATCTCATATTTATGTTTCATGATAAGATATAATATTCATTGCGAAGTGTTATGCATTCCTCGTCTACGATTAAAATGAATGAAAATGCGACACTTCCTTGCAAGGAAATAGCGTTTGCAGATGTCTACGTATCGTAGCAATAGAGTTCTAATGCTTCTTAAAACGCGATATCGCATCTCATTTCTATGTTTCATGGTAAGATATAATATGATTTGCGAAGTGTTATGTATTCCTCGTCTACACTTCAAATGAATGTGAATGCGACACTTCCTCGCTAGGAAAGAGCGTTTGCAGATGTCTGCGTATCGTAGCAGTAGAGTTCTAATGCTTCTTAAAACGCGATATCGCATCTCATTTCTATGTTTCATGGTAAGATATAATATGATTTGCGAACTGTTATGTATTCCTCGTCTACACTTCAAATGAATGTAAATGCGACACTTCCTCTCTAGGAAATAGCGTTTGCAGATGTCTACGTATCGTAGCAATAGAGTTCATATGATTCTTAAAACGCGATATCGCATCTCATTTCTATGTTTCGTGGTAAGATATAACATGATTTGCGAAGTGCTATGTATTCCTCGTCTACACTTCAAATGAATGTGAATGCGATACTTCCTCGCTAGGAAATAGCGTTTGGAGATGTCTACGTATCGTAGCATCAGCTTTCTAATGCTTCTTAAAACGCGATATCGCGTCTCATTTCTATCTTTCATGGTAAGATATAATATGATTTGCGAAGTGTCATGTATTCCTCTTCTGCACTTCAAATGAATGTAAATGCGACACTTCCTTGCAAGGAAATAGCGTTTGCAGATGTCTACGTATCGTAGCAATAGAGTTCTTATGATTCTTAAAACTTGATATTGCATCTCATTTCTATGTTTCATGGAAAGATATAATATGATTTGCGAAGTGTCATGTATTCCTCGTCTACACTTCAAATGAATGTAAATGCGACACTTCCTTACAAGGAAATAGCGTTTGCAGATGTCTACGTATCGAAGCAATTGAGTTCAAATGCTTCTTAAAACGAGATATTGCATCTCATATCTATGTTTCATGATAAGATATAATATTCATTGCGAAGTGTTATGCATTCCCCGTCTACGATTCAAATGAATGTAAATGCGACACTTCCTTGCAAGGAAATAGCGTTTGCAGATGTCTACGTATCGTAGCAATAGTGTTCTTATGATTCTTAAAACGCGATATCGCATCTCATTTCTATGTTTCATGGTAAGATATAATATGATTTGCGACGTGTCATGTATTCCTCGTCTACACTTCAAATGAATGTAAATGCGACACTTCCTTGCTAGGAAATAGCGTCTGCAGATGTCTAGGTATCGTAGCAATAGATTTCTAATGCTTCTTAAAACGCGATATCGCATCTCATATCTATGTTTCATGGTAAGATATAATATGATTTGCGACGTGTCATGTATTCCTCGTCTACACTTCAAATGAATGTAAATGCGACACTTCCTTGCTAGGAAATAGCGTCTGCAGATGTCTAGGTATCGTAGCAATAGATTTCTAATGCTTCTTAAAACGCGATATCGCATCTCATATCTATGTTTCATGGTAAGATATAATATGATTTGCGAAGTGTCATGTATTCCTCGTCTACACTTCAAGTGAATGTAAATGCGACACTTCCTTGCGAGGAAATAGCGTCTGCAGATGCCTAGGTATCGTAGCAATAGAGTTCAAATGCTTCTTAAAACGAGATATTGCATCTCATATCTATGTTTCATGATAAGATATAATTTTCATTGCGAAGTGTTATGCATTCCTCGTATACGATTCAAACGAGTGTAAATGCGACACTTCCTTGCAAGGAAATAGTTTTTGCAGATGTCTAGGTATCGTAGCAATAGAGTTCAAATGCTTCTTAAATCGTCATATTGCATCTCATATCTATGTTTCATGATAAGATATATTATTCATTGCGAAGTGTTATACATTCCTCGTCTACGATTCAAATGAATGTAAATGCGACACTTCCTTGCAAGGAAATAGCGTTTGCAGATGTCTACGTATCGTAGCAATATTGTTCTAATGCTTCTTAAAACGCGACATCGCATCTCATTTCTATGTTTCATGGTAAGATATAATATGATTTGCGAAGTGTTATGTATTCCTCGTCTACACTTCAAATGAATGTAAATGCGACACTTCTTTGCAGGGATATAGCGTTTGCAGATGTCTACGTATCGTAGCAATAGAGTTCTTATGACTCTTAAAACGCGATATCGCATCTCATTTCTATGTTTCATGGTAAGATATAATATGATTTGC
This sequence comes from Xylocopa sonorina, assembly GCF_050948175.1. NCBI lineage: Eukaryota > Metazoa > Arthropoda > Insecta > Hymenoptera > Apidae > Xylocopa > Xylocopa sonorina. The sequence continues at coordinate 127,818 of NW_027490303.1, forward strand.
GGAGTGTTATGTACTCCTCGTCTACACTTCAAATGAATGTAAATGCGACACTTCCTTGCAAGGAAAAAGCGTTTGCAAATGTCTACCTATCGTAGCAGTAGTGATCTAATGCATCTTAGAACGCGATGTCGCAACTCATTTCTATGTTTCATGGTAAGATATAATATGATTTGCGAAGTGACATGTATTCCTCGTCTACACTTCAAATGAATGTAAATGCGACACTTCCTTGCTAGCAAATAGCGTCTGCAGATGTCTAGGTATCGTAGCAATAGAGTTCTAATGCTTCTTAAAACGCGATATCGTATTTCATTTCTATGTTTCATGGTAAGATATAATATGATTTGCGAAGTGTTATGTATTCCTCGTTTACACTTCAAATGAATGTAAATGCGGCACTTCCTTGCTAGGAGATAGCGTCTGTAGATGTCTAGGTATCGTAGCAATAGAGTTCTAATGCTTCGTAAAACGCGATATCGCATCTCATTTCTATGTTTCATGATAAGATATAATATTCATTGCGAAGTGTTATGCATTCCTCGTCTACGATTCAAATGAATGTAAATGCGACACTTCCTTGCAAGGAAATAGCGTTTGCAGATGTCTACGTATCGTAGCAATAGAGTTCTTATGATTCTTAAAACGCGATATCGCATCTCATTTCTATGTTTCATGGTAAGATATTATATGATTTGCGAACTGTTGTGTATTCCTCGTCTACACTTCAAATGAATGTAAATGCGACACTTCCTTGCAAGGAAATAGCGTTTGCAGATGTCTACGTATCGAAGCAATAGAGTTCAAATGCTTCTTAAAACGAGATATTGCATCTCATATCTATGTTTCATGATAAGATATAATATTCATTGCGAAGTGTTATGCATTCCTCGTCTACGATTAAAATGATTGAAAATGCGACACTTCCTTGCAAGGAAATAGCGTTTGCAGATGTCTACGTATCGTAGCAATAGAGTTCATATGATTCTTAAAACGCGATATCGCATCTCATTTCTATGTTACATGGTAAGATATAATATGATTTGCGAAGTGCTATGTATTCCTCGTCTACACTTCAAATGAATGTGAATGCGATACTTCCTCGCTAGGAAATAGCGTTTGCAGATGTCTACGTTTCGTAGCAATAGAGTTCTTATGATTCTTAAAACGCGATATCGCATCTCACTTCTATGTTTTATGGTAGGATATAATATGATTTGCGAAGTGTTATGTATTCCTCGTCTACACTTCAAATGAATGTAAATGCGAATCTTCCTTGCTAGGAAATAGTGTCTGGAGATGTCTAGGTATCGTAGCGATAGAGTTCTAATGCTTCTTAAAACGCGATATCGCATCTCATTTCTATGTTTCATGGTAAGATATAATATGATTTGCGAAGTGTTATGTACTCCTCGTCTACACTTCAAATGAATGTAAATGCGACACTTCCTTGCTAGGAAATCGTGTCTGCAGATATCTAAGTATCGTAGCGATAGAGTTCTAATGCTTCTTAAAACGCGATATCGCATCTCGTTTCTATGTTTCATGGTAGGATATAATATGATTTGCGAAGTGTTATGTATTCCTCGTCTACACTTCAATTGAATGTGAATGCGACACTTCCTTGCAAGGAAACAGCGTTTGCAGATGTCTACGTATCGTAGCAATAGAGTTCTTATGATTCTTAAAACTTGATATCGCATCTCATTTCTATGTTTCATGGTAAGATATAATATGATTTGCGAAGTGTTATGTATTCCTCGTCTACACTTCAAATGAATGTAAATGCGACACTTCCTTGCTAGGAAATAGTGTCTGGAGATGTCTAGGTATCGTAGCGATAGAGTTCTAATTCTTCTTAAAACGCGATATAGCATCTCATTTCTATGTTTCATGGAAAGATATAATATGATTTGCGAAGTGTCATGTATTCCTCGTCTACACTTCAAATGAATGTAAATGCGACACTTCCTTGCAAGGAAATAGCGTTTGCAGATGTCTACGTATCGTAGCAATAGAGTTCTTATGATTCTTAAAACGCGATATCGCATCTCATTTCTATGTTTCATGGTAAGATATAATATGATTTGCGAAGTGTTATGTATTCCTCGTCTACACTTCAAATGAATGTAAATGCGACACTTCCTCGCTAGGAAATAGCGTTTGCAGATGTCTACGTATCGTAGCAATAGAGTTCTTATGATTCTTAAAACGCGATATCGCATCTCACTTCTATGTTTTATGGTAGGATATAATATGATTTGCGAAGTGTTATGTATTCCTCGTCTACACTTCAAACGAATGTAAATGCGAATCTTCCTTGCTAGGAAGTAGTGTCTGGAGATGTCTAGGTATCGTAGCGATAGAGTTCTAATGCTTCTTAAAACGCGATATCGCATCTCATTTCTATGTTTCATGGTAAGATATAATATGATTTGCGAAGTGTTATGTACTCCTCGTCTACACTTTACTCGTCTACGTGTCGTAGCAATAGAGTTCTTATGATTCTTAAAACGCGATATCGCATCTCATTTCTATGTTTCATGGTAAGATATAATATGATTTGCGAAGTGTTATGTATTCCTCGTCTACACTTCAAATGAATGTAAATGCGACACTTCCTCGCTAGGAAATAGCGTTTGCAGATGTCTACGTATCGTAGCAATAGAGTTCTAATGCTTCTTAAAACGCGATATCGCATCTCGTTTCTATGTTTCATGGTAGGATATAATATGATTTGCGAAGTGTTATGCATTCCTCGTCTACGATTCAAATGAATGTAAATGCGACGCTTCCTTGCAAGGAAATAGCGTTTGCAGATGTCTACGGATCGTAGCAATAGAGTTCTAATGCTTCTTAAAACGCGAAATCGCATCTCATTTCTATGTTTCATGGTAAGATGTAATACGATTTGCGAAGTGTTATGTATTCCTCGTCTACACTTTACTCGTCTACGTGTCGTAGCAATAGAGTTCTTATGATTCTTAAAACGCGATATCGCATCTCATTTCTATGTTTCATGGTAAGGTATAATATGATTTGCGAAGTGTTATGTATCCGTCATCTACACTTCAAATGAATGTAAATGCGACACTTTCTTGCAAGGAAATAGCGTTTGCAGATGTCTACGTTTCGTAGCAATAGAGCTCTTATGATTCTTAAAACGCGATATCGCATCACATTTCTATGTTTCTTGGTAAGATATAATATGATTTGCGTAGTGTTATGTATTCCTCGTCTACGATTCAAATGAATGTAAATGCGACACTTCCTTGCAAGGAAATAGCGTTTGCAGATGTCTACGTATCGTAGCAATAGGGTTCTTATGATTCTTAGAACGCTATATTGCATCTCATTTTTACGTTTCATGGTAAGATATAATATGATTTGCGAAGTGTCATGTATTCCTCGTCTACGATTCAAATGAATGTAAATGCGACACTTCCTTGCAAGGAAATAGCGTTTGCAGATGTCTACGTATCGTAGCAATATTGTTCTAATGCTTCTTAAAACGCGATATCGCATCTCATTTCTATGTTTCATGGTAAGATATAATATGATTTGCGAAGTGTTATGTATTCCTCGTCTACACTTCAAATGAATGTAAATGCGACACTTCTTTGCAGGGATATAGCGTTTGCAGATGTCTACGTATCGTAGCAATAGAGTTCTTATGACTCTTAAAACGCGATATCGCATCTCATTTCTATGTTTCATGGTAAGATATAATATGATTTGCGGAGTGTTATGTACTCCTCGTCTACACTTCAAATGATTGTAAATGCGACACTTCCTTGCAAGGAAATAGCGTTTGCAAATGTCTACCTATCGTAGCAGTAGTGAACTAATGCATCTTAGAACGCGATGTCGCAACTCATTTCTATGTTTCATGGTAAGATATAATATGATTTGCGAACTGTTATGTATTCCCCGTCTACACTTCAAATGAATGTAAATGCGACACATCCTTGCAAGGAAATAGCGTTTGCAGATGTCTACGTATCGTAGCAATAGATTTCTAATGCTTCTTAAAACGCGAGATCGCATCCATATTTCTATGTATCATGGTAAGATATAATATGATTTGCGAAGTGACATGTATTCCTCGTCTACACTTCAAATGAATGTAAATGCGACACTTCCTTGCTAGCAAATAGCGTCTGCAGATGTCTAGGTATCGTAGCAATAGAGTTCTAATGCTTCTTAAAACGCGATATCGTATTTCATTTCTATGTTTCATGGTAAGATATAATATGATTTGCGAAGTGTTATGTATTCCTCGTTTACACTTCAAATGAATGTAAATGCGGCACTTCCTTGCTAGGAGATAGCGTCTGTAGATGTCTAGGTATCGTAGCAATAGAGTTCTAATGCTTCGTAAAACGCGATATCGCATCTCATTTCTATGTTTCATGATAAGATATAATATTCATTGCGAAGTGTTATGCATTCCTCGTCTACGATTCAAATGAATGTAAATGCGACACTTCCTTGCAAGGAAATAGCGTTTGCAGATGTCTACGTATCGAAGCAATAGAGTTCAAATGCTTCTTAAAACGAGATATTGCATCTCATATCTATGTTTCATGATAAGATATAATATTCATTGCGAAGTGTTATGCATTCCTCGTCTACGATTAAAATGAATGAAAATGCGACACTTCCTTGCAAGGAAATAGCGTTTGCAGATGTCTACGTATCGTAGCAATAGAGTTCTAATGCTTCTTAAATCGCGATATCGCATCTCATTTCTATGTTTCATGGTAAGATATAATATGATTTGCGAAGTGTTATGCATTCCTCGTCTACGATTCAAATGAATGTAAATGCGACACTTTCTTGCAAGGAAATAGCGTTTGCAGATGTCTACGTATCGAAGCAATAGAGTTCTTATGATTCTTAAAACGCGATATCGCATCTCATTTCCCTGTTTCATGGTAAGATATAATATGATTTGCGAACTGTTATGTATTCCTCGTCTACACTTCAAATGAATGTAAATGCGACACTTCCTTGCAAGGAAATAGCGTTTCCAGATGTCTACGTATCGAAGCAATAAAGTTCAAGTGCTTCTTAAAACGAGATATTGCATCTCATATCTATGTTTCATGATAAGATATAATATTCATTGCGAAGTGTTATGCATTCCTCGTCTACGATTCAAATGAATGAAAATGCGACACTTCCTTGCAAGGAAATAGCGTTTGCAGATGTCTACGTATCGTAGCAATAGAGTTCTAATGCTTCTTAAAACGCGATATCGCATCTCATTTCTATGTTTCATGGTAAGATATTATATGATTTGCGACCTGTTGTGTATTCCTCGTCTACACTTCAAATGAATGTAAATGCGTCACTTCCTTGCAAGGAAATAGCGTTTGCAGATGTCTACGTATCGAAGCAATAGAGTTCAAATGCTTCTTAAAACGAGATATTGCATCTCATATCTATGTTTCATGATAAGATATAATATTCATTGCGAAGTGTTATGCATTCCTCGTCTACGATTAAAATGAATGAAAATGCGACACTTCCTTGCAAGGAAATAGCGTTTGCAGATGTCTACGTATCGTAGCAATAGAGTTCTAATGCTTCTTAAAACGCGATATCGCATCTCATTTCTATGTTTCATGGTAAGATATAATATGATTTGCGAAGTGTTATGTATTCCTCGTCTACACTTCAAATGAATGTGAATGCGACACTTCCTCGCTAGGAAAGAGCGTTTGCAGATGTCTGCGTATCGTAGCAGTAGAGTTCTAATGCTTCTTAAAACGCGATATCGCATCTCATTTCTATGTTTCATGGTAAGATATAATATGATTTGCGAACTGTTATGTATTCCTCGTCTACACTTCAAATGAATGTAAATGCGACACTTCCTCGCTAGGAAATAGCGTTTGCAGATGTCTACGTATCGTAGCAATAGAGTTCATATGATTCTTAAAACGCGATATCGCATCTCATTTCTATGTTTCATGGTAAGATATAACATGATTTGCGAAGTGCTATGTATTCCTCGTCTACACTTCAAATGAATGTGAATGCGATACTTCCTCGCTAGGAAATAGCGTTTGGAGATGTCTACGTATCGTAGCATCAGCTTTCTAATGCTTCTTAAAACGCGATATCGCGTCTCATTTCTATCTTTCATGGTAAGATATAATATGATTTGCAAAGTGTCATGTATTCCTCTTCTGCACTTCAAATGAATGTAAATGCGACACTTCCTTGCAAGGAAATAGCGTTTGCAGATGTCTACGTATCGAAGCAATAGAGTTCAAATGCTTCTTAAAACGAGATATTGCATCTCATATCTATGTTTCATGATAAGATATAATATTCATTGCGAACTGTTATGCATTCCTCGTCTACGATTAAAATGAATGAAAATGCGACACTTCCTTGCAAGGAAATAGCGTTTGCAGATGTCTACGTATCGTAGCAATAGAGTTCATATGATTCTTAAAACGCGATATCGCATCTCATTTCTATGTTACATGGTAAGATATAATATGATTTGCGATGTGCTATGTATTCCTCGTCTACACTTCAAATGAATGTGAATGCGATACTTCCTCGCTAGGAAATAGCGTTTGCAGATGTCTACGTTTCGTAGCAATAGAGATCTTATGATTCTTAAAACGCGATATCGCATCTCACTTCTATGTTTTATGGTAGGATATAATATGATTTGCGAAGTGTTATGTATTCCTCGTCTACACTTCAAATGAATGTAAATGCGAATCTTCCTTGCTAGGAAATAGTGTCTGGAGATGTCTAGGTATCGTAGCGATAGAGTTCTAATGCTTCTTAAAACGCGATATCGCATCTCATTTCTATGTTTCATGGTAAGATATAATATGATTTGCGAAGTGTTATGTACTCCTCGTCTACACTTCAAATGAATGTAAATGCGACACTTCCTTGCTAGGAAATCGTGTCTGCAGATATCTAAGTATCGTAGCGATAGAGTTCTAATGCTTCTTAAAACGCGATATCGCATCTCGTTTCTATGTTTCATGGTAGGATATAATATGATTTGCGAAGTGTTATGTATTCCTCGTCTACACTTCAATTGAATGTGAATGCGACACTTCCTTGCAAGGAAACAGCGTTTGCAGATGTCTACGTATCGTAGCAATAGAGTTCTTATGATTCTTAAAACTTGATATCGCATCTCATTTCTATGTTTCATGGTAAGATATAATATGATTTGCGAAGTGTTATGTATTCCTCGTCTACACTTCAAATGAATGTAAATGCGACACTTCCTTGCTAGGAAATAGTGTCTGGAGATGTCTAGGTATCGTAGCGATAGAGTTCTAATGCTTCTTAAAACGAGATATTGCATCTCATATCTATGTTTCATGATAAGATATAATATTCATTGCGAAGTGTTATGCATTCCTCGTCTACGATTAAAATGAATGAAAATGCGACACTTCCTTGCAAGGAAATAGCGTTTGCAGATGTCTACGTATCGTAGCAATAGAGTTCATATGATTCTTAAAACGCGATATCGCATCTCATTTCTATGTTACATGGTAAGATATAATATGATTTGCGAAGTGCTATGTATTCCTCGTCTACACTTCAAATGAATGTGAATGCGATACTTCCTCGCTAGGAAATAGCGTTTGCAGATGTCTACGTTTCGTAGCAATAGAGTTCTTATGATTCTTAAAACGCGATATCGCATCTCACTTCTATGTTTTATGGTAGGATATAATATGATTTGCGAAGTGTTATGTATTCCTCGTCTACACTTCAAATGAATGTAAATGCGAATCTTCCTTGCTAGGAAATAGTGTCTGGAGATGTCTAGGTATCGTAGCGATAGAGTTCTAATGCTTCTTAAAACGCGATATCGCATCTCATTTCTATGTTTCATGGTAAGATATAATATGATTTGCGAAGTGTTATGTACTCCTCGTCTACACTTCAAATGAATGTAAATGCGACACTTCCTTGCTAGGAAATCGTGTCTGCAGATATCTAAGTATCGTAGCGATAGAGTTCTAATGCTTCTTGAAACGCGATATCGCATCTCGTTTCTATGTTTCATGGTAGGATATAATATGATTTGCGAAGTGTTATGTATTCCTCGTCTACACTTCAATTGAATGTGAATGCGACACTTCCTTGCAAGGAAACAGCGTTTGCAGATGTCTACGTATCGTAGCAATAGAGTTCTTATGATTCTTAAAACTTGATATCGCATCTCATTTCTATGTTTCATGGTAAGATATAATATGATTTGCGAAGTGTTATGTATTCCTCGTCTACACTTCAAATGAATGTAAATGCGACACTTCCTTGCTAGGAAATAGTGTCTGGAGATGTCTAGGTATCGTAGCGATAGAGTTCTAATTCTTCTTAAAACGCGATATAGCATCTCATTTCTATGTTTCATGGAAAGATATAATATGATTTGCGAAGTGTCATGTATTCCTCGTCTACACTTCAAATGAATGTAAATGCGACACTTCCTTGCAAGGAAGTAGCGTTTGCAGATGTCTACATATCGTAGCAATAGAGTTCTTATGATTCTTAAAACGCGATATCGCATCTCATTTCTATGTTTCATGGTAAGATATAATATGATTTGCGAAGTGTTATGTATTCCTCGTCTACACTTCAAATGAATGTAAATGCGACACTTCCTCGCTAGGAAATAGCGTTTGCAGATGTCTACGTATCGTAGCAATAGAGTTCTTATGATTCTTAAAACGCGATATCGCATCTCACTTCTATGTTTTATGGTAGGATATAATATGATTTGCGAAGTGTTATGTATTCCTCGTCTACACTTCAAACGAATGTAAATGCGAATCTTCCTTGCTAGGAAGTTGTGTCTGGAGATGTCTAGGTATCGTAGCGATAGAGTTCTAATGCTTCTTAAAACGCGATATCGCATCTCATTTCTATGTTTCATGGTAAGATATAATATGATTTGCGAAGTGTTATGTACTCCTCGTCTACACTTCAAATGAATGTAAATGCGACACTTCCTTGCTAGGAAATCGTGTCTGCAGATATCTAAGTATCGTAGCGATAGAGTTCTTATGATTCTTAAAACGCGATATCGCATCTCACTTCTATGTTTTATGGTAGGATATAATATGATTTGCGAAGTGTTATGTATTCCTCGTCTACACTTCAAACGAATGTAAATGCGAATCTTCCTTGCTAGGAAGTAGTGTCTGGAGATGTCTAGGTATCGTAGCGATAGAGTTCTAATGCTTCTTAAAACGCGATATCGCATCTCATTTCTATGTTTCATGGTAAGATATAATATGATTTGCGAAGTGTTATGTACTCCTCGTCTACACTTCAAATGAATGTAAATGCGACACTTCCTTGCTAGGAAATCGTGTCTGCAGATATCTAAGTATCGTAGCGATAGAGTTCTAATGCTTCCTAAAACGCGATATCGCATCTCGTTTCTATGTTTCATGGTAGGATATAATATGATTTGCGAAGTGTTATGCATTCCTCGTCTACGATTCAAATGAATGTAAATGCGACGCTTCCTTGCAAGGAAATAGCGTTTGCAGATGTCTACGGATCGTAGCAATAGAGTTCTAATGCTTCTTAAAACGCGAAATCGCATCTCATTTCTATGTTTCATGGTAAGATGTAATACGATTTGCGAAGTGTTATGTATTCCTCGTCTACACTTTACTCGTCTACGTGTCGTAGCAATAGAGTTCTTATGATTCTTAAAACGCGATATCGCATCTCATTTCTATGTTTCATGGTAAGGTATAATATGATTTGCGAAGTGTTATGTATCCGTCATCTACACTTCAAATGAATGTAAATGCGACACTTTCTTGCAAGGAAATAGCGTTTGCAGATGTCTACGTTTCGTAGCAATAGAGCTCTTATGATTCTTAAAACGCGATATCGCATCACATTTCTATGTTTCTTGGTAAGATATAATATGATTTGCGTAGTGTTATGTATTCCTCGTCTACGATTCAAATGAATGTAAATGCGACACTTCCTTGCAAGGAAATAGCGTTTGCAGATGTCTACGTATCGTAGCAATAGGGTTCTTATGATTCTTAGAACGCTATATTGCATCTCATTTTTACGTTTCATGGTAAGATATAATATGATTTGCGAAGTGTCATGTATTCCTCGTCTACGATTCAAATGAATGTAAATGCGATACTTCCTTGCAAGGAAATAGCGTTTGCAGATGTCTACGTATCGTAGCAATATTGTTCTAATGCTTCTTAAAACGCGATATCGCATCTCATTTCTATGTTTCATGGTAAGATATAATATGATTTGCGAAGTGTTATGTATTCCTCGTCTACACTTCAAATGAATGTAAATGCGACACTTCTATGCAGGGATATAGCGTTTGCAGATGTCTACGTATCGTAGCAATAGAGTTCTAATGCTTCTTAAAACGCGATATCGCATCTCATTTCTATGTTTCATGGTAAGATATTATATGATTTGCGACCTGTTGTGTATTCCTCGTCTACACTTCAAATGAATGTAAATGCGTCACTTCCTTGCAAGGAAATAGCGTTTGCAGATGTCTACGTATCGAAGCAATAGAGTTCAAATGCTTCTTAAAACGAGATATTGCATCTCATATCTATGTTTCATGATAAGATATAATATTCATTGCGAAGTGTTATGCATTCCTCGTCTACGATTAAAATGAATGAAAATGCGACACTTCCTTGCAAGGAAATAGCGTTTGCAGATGTCTACGTATCGTAGCAATAGAGTTCTAATGCTTCTTAAAACGCGATATCGCATCTCATTTCTATGTTTCATGGTAAGATATAATATGATTTGCGAAGTGTTATGTATTCCTCGTCTACACTTCAAATGAATGTGAATGCGACACTTCCTCGCTAGGAAAGAGCGTTTGCAGATGTCTGCGTATCGTAGCAGTAGAGTTCTAATGCTTCTTAAAACGCGATATCGCGTCTCATTTCTATCTTTCATGGTAAGATATAATATGATTTGCAAAGTGTCATGTATTCCTCTTCTGCACTTCAAATGAATGTAAATGCGACACTTCCTTGCAAGGAAATAGCGTTTGCAGATGTCTACGTATCGAAGCAATAGAGTTCAAATGCTTCTTAAAACGAGATATTGCATCTCATATCTATGTTTCATGATAAGATATAATATTCATTGCGAACTGTTATGCATTCCTCGTCTACGATTAAAATGAATGAAAATGCGACACTTCCTTGCAAGGAAATAGCGTTTGCAGATGTCTACGTATCGTAGCAATAGAGTTCATATGATTCTTAAAACGCGATATCGCATCTCATTTCTATGTTACATGGTAAGATATAATATGATTTGCGATGTGCTATGTATTCCTCGTCTACACTTCAAATGAATGTGAATGCGATACTTCCTCGCTAGGAAATAGCGTTTGCAGATGTCTACGTTTCGTAGCAATAGAGTTCTTATGATTCTTAAAACGCGATATCGCATCTCACTTCTATGTTTTATGGTAGGATATAATATGATTTGCGAAGTGTTATGTATTCCTCGTCTACACTTCAAATGAATGTAAATGCGAATCTTCCTTGCTAGGAAATAGTGTCTGGAGATGTCTAGGTATCGTAGCGATAGAGTTCTAATGCTTCTTAAAACGCGATATCGCATCTCATTTCTATGTTTCATGGTAAGATATAATATGATTTGCGAAGTGTTATGTACTCCTCGTCTACACTTCAAATGAATGTAAATGCGACACTTCCTTGCTAGGAAATCGTGTCTGCAGATATCTAAGTATCGTAGCGATAGAGTTCTAATGCTTCTTAAAACGCGATATCGCATCTCGTTTCTATGTTTCATGGTAGGATATAATATGATTTGCGAAGTGTTATGTATTCCTCGTCTACACTTCAATTGAATGTGAATGCGACACTTCCTTGCAAGGAAACAGCGTTTGCAGATGTCTACGTATCGTAGCAATAGAGTTCTTATGATTCATAAAACTTGATATCGCATCTCATTTCTATGTTTCATGGTAAGATATAATATGATTTGCGAAGTGTTATGTATTCCTCGTCTACACTTCAAATGAATGTAAATGCGACACTTCCTTGCTAGGAAATAGTGTCTGGAGATGTCTAGGTATCGTAGCGATAGAGTTCTAATGCTTCTTAAAACGAGATATTGCATCTCATATCTATGTTTCATGATAAGATATAATATTCATTGCGAAGTGTTATGCATTCCTCGTCTACGATTAAAATGAATGAAAATGCGACACTTCCTTGCAAGGAAATAGCGTTTGCAGATGTCTACGTATCGTAGCAATAGAGTTCATATGATTCTTAAAACGCGATATCGCATCTCATTTCTATGTTACATGGTAAGATATAATATGATTTGCGAAGTGCTATGTATTCCTCGTCTACACTTCAAATGAATGTGAATGCGATACTTCCTCGCTAGGAAATAGCGTTTGCAGATGTCTACGTTTCGTAGCAATAGAGTTCTTATGATTCTTAAAACGCGATATCGCATCTCACTTCTATGTTTTATGGTAGGATATAATATGATTTGCGAAGTGTTATGTATTCCTCGTCTACACTTCAAATGAATGTAAATGCGAATCTTCCTTGCTAGGAAATAGTGTCTGGAGATGTCTAGGTATCGTAGCGATAGAGTTCTAATGCTTCTTAAAACGCGATATCGCATCTCATTTCTATGTTTCATGGTAAGATATAATATGATTTGCGAAGTGTTATGTACTCCTCGTCTACACTTCAAATGAATGTAAATGCGACACTTCCTTGCTAGGAAATCGTGTCTGCAGATATCTAAGTATCGTAGCGATAGAGTTCTAATGCTTCTTGAAACGCGATATCGCATCTCGTTTCTATGTTTCATGGTAGGATATAATATGATTTGCGAAGTGTTATGTATTCCTCGTCTACACTTCAATTGAATGTGAATGCGACACTTCCTTGCAAGGAAACAGCGTTTGCAGATGTCTACGTATCGTAGCAATAGAGTTCTTATGATTCTTAAAACTTGATATCGCATCTCATTTCTATGTTTCATGGTAAGATATAATATGATTTGCGAAGTGTTATGTATTCCTCGTCTACACTTCAAATGAATGTAAATGCGACACTTCCTTGCTAGGGAATAGTGTCTGGAGATGTCTAGGTATCGTAGCGATAGAGTTCTAATTCTTCTTAAAACGCGATATAGCATCTCATTTCTATGTTTCATGGAAAGATATAATATGATTTGCGAAGTGTCATGTATTCCTCGTCTACACTTCAAATGAATGTAAATGCGACACTTCCTTGCAAGGAAGTAGCGTTTGCAGATGTCTACGTATCGTAGCAATAGAGTTCTTATGATTCTTAAAACGCGATATCGCATCTCATTTCTATGTTTCATGGTAAGATATAATATGATTTGCGAAGTGTTATGTATTCCTCGTCTACACTTCAAATGAATGTAAATGCGACACTTCCTCGCTAGGAAATAGCGTTTGCAGATGTCTACGTATCGTAGCAATAGAGTTCTTATGATTCTTAAAACGCGATATCGCATCTCACTTCTATGTTTTATGGTAGGATATAATATGATTTGCGAAGTGTTATGTATTCCTCGTCTACACTTCAAACGAATGTAAATGCGAATCTTCCTTGCTAGGAAGTTGTGTCTGGAGATGTCTAGGTATCGTAGCGATAGAGTTCTAATGCTTCTTAAAACGCGATATCGCATCTCATTTCTATGTTTCATGGTAAGATATAATATGATTTGCGAAGTGTTATGTACTCCTCGTCTACACTTCAAATGAATGTAAATGCGACACTTCCTTGCTAGGAAATCGTGTCTGCAGATATCTAAGTATCGTAGCGATAGAGTTCTTATGATTCTTAAAACGCGATATCGCATCTCACTTCTATGTTTTATGGTAGGATATAATATGATTTGCGAAGTGTTATGTATTCCTCGTCTACACTTCAAACGAATGTAAATGCGAATCTTCCTTGCTAGGAAGTAGTGTCTGGAGATGTCTAGGTATCGTAGCGATAGAGTTCTAATGCTTCTTAAAACGCGATATCGCATCTCATTTCTATGTTTCATGGTAAGATATAATATGATTTGCGAAGTGTTATGTACTCCTCGTCTACACTTCAAATGAATGTAAATGCGACACTTCCTTGCTAGGAAATCGTGTCTGCAGATATCTAAGTATCGTAGCGATAGAGTTCTAATGCTTCTTAAAACGCGATATCGCATCTCGTTTCTATGTTTCATGGTAGGATATAATATGATTTGCGAAGTGTTATGCATTCCTCGTCTACGATTCAAATGAATGTAAATGCGACGCTTCCTTGCAAGGAAATAGCGTTTGCAGATGTCTACGGATCGTAGCAATAGAGTTCTAATGCTTCTTAAAACGCGAAATCGCATCTCATTTCTATGTTTCATGGTAAGATGTAATACGATTTGCGAAGTGTTATGTATTCCTCGTCTACACTTTACTCGTCTACGTGTCGTAGCAATAGAGTTCTTATGATTCTTAAAACGCGATATCGCATCTCATTTCTATGTTTCATGGTAAGGTATAATATGATTTGCGAAGTGTTATGTATCCGTCATCTACACTTCAAATGAATGTAAATGCGACACTTTCTTGCAAGGAAATAGCGTTTGCAGATGTCTACGTTTCGTAGCAATAGAGCTCTTATGATTCTTAAAACGCGATATCGCATCACATTTCTATGTTTCTTGGTAAGATATAATATGATTTGCGTAGTGTTATGTATTCCTCGTCTACGATTCAAATGAATGTAAATGCGACACTTCCTTGCAAGGAAATAGCGTTTGCAGATGTCTACGTATCGTAGCAATAGGGTTCTTATGATTCTTAGAACGCTATATTGCATCTCATTTTTACGTTTCATGGTAAGATATAATATGATTTGCGAAGTGTCATGTATTCCTCGTCTACGATTCAAATGAATGTAAATGCGACACTTCCTTGCAAGGAAATAGCGTTTGCAGATGTCTACGTATCGTAGCAATATTGTTCTAATGCTTCTTAAAACGCGATATCGCATCTCATTTCTATGTTTCATGGTAAGATATAATATGATTTGCGAAGTGTTATGTATTCCTCGTCTACACTTCAAATGAATGTAAATGCGACACTTCTTTGCAGGGATATAGCGTTTGCAGATGTCTACGTATCGTAGCAATAGAGTTCTTATGACTCTTAAAACGCGATATCGCATCTCATTTCTATGTTTCATGGTAAGATATAATATGATTTGCGGAGTGTTATGTACTCCTCGTCTACACTTCAAATGAATGTAAATGCGACACTTCCTTGCAAGGAAATAGCGTTTGCAAATGTCTACCTATCGTAGCAGTAGTGAACTAATGCATCTTAGAACGCGATGTCGCAACTCATTTCTATGTTTCATGGTAAGATATAATATGATTTGCGAACTGTTATGTATTCCCCGTCTACACTTCAAATGAATGTAAATGCGACACATCCTTGCAAGGAAATAGCGTTTGCAGATGTCTACGTATCGTAGCAATAGATTTCTAATGCTTCTTAAAACGCGAGATCGCATCCATATTTCTATGTATCATGGTAAGATATAATATGATTTGCGAAGTGACATGTATTCCTCGTCTACACTTCAAATGAATGTAAATGCGACACTTCCTTGCTAGCAAATAGCGTCTGCAGATGTCTAGGTATCGTAGCAATAGAGTTCTAATGCTTCTTAAAACGCGATATCGTATTTCATTTCTATGTTTCATGGTAAGATATAATATGATTTGCGAAGTGTTATGTATTCCTCGTTTACACTTCAAATGAATGTAAATGCGGCACTTCCTTGCTAGGAGATAGCGTCTGTAGATGTCTAGGTATCGTAGCAATAGAGTTCTAATGCTTCGTAAAACGCGATATCGCATCTCATTTCTATGTTTCATGATAAGATATAATATTCATTGCGAAGTGTTATGCATTCCTCGTCTACGATTCAAATGAATGTAAATGCGACACTTCCTTGCAAGGAAATAGCGTTTGCAGATGTCTACGTATCGAAGCAATAGAGTTCAAATGCTTCTTAAAACGAGATATTGCATCTCATATCTATGTTTCATGATAAGATATAATATTCATTGCGAAGTGTTATGCATTCCTCGTCTACGATTAAAATGAATGAAAATGCGACACTTCCTTGCAAGGAAATAGCGTTTGCAGATGTCTACGTATCGTAGCAATAGAGTTCTAATGCTTCTTAAATCGCGATATCGCATCTCATTTCTATGTTTCATGGTAAGATATAATATGATTTGCGAAGTGTTATGCATTCCTCGTCTACGATTCAAATGAATGTAAATGCGACACTTTCTTGCAAGGAAATAGCGTTTGCAGATGTCTACGTATCGAAGCAATAGAGTTCTTATGATTCTTAAAACGCGATATCGCATCTCATTTCCCTGTTTCATGGTAAGATATAATATGATTTGCGAACTGTTATGTATTCCTCGTCTACACTTCAAATGAATGTAAATGCGACACTTCCTTGCAAGGAAATAGCGTTTCCAGATGTCTACGTATCGAAGCAATAAAGTTCAAGTGCTTCTTAAAACGAGATATTGCATCTCATATCTATGTTTCATGATAAGATATAATATTCATTGCGAAGTGTTATGCATTCCTCGTCTACGATTCAAATGAATGAAAATGCGACACTTCCTTGCAAGGAAATAGCGTTTGCAGATGTCTACGTATCGTAGCAATAGAGTTCTAATGCTTCTTAAAACGCGATATCGCATCTCATTTCTATGTTTCATGGTAAGATATTATATGATTTGCGACCTGTTGTGTATTCCTCGTCTACACTTCAAATGAATGTAAATGCGTCACTTCCTTGCAAGGAAATAGCGTTTGCAGATGTCTACGTATCGAAGCAATAGAGTTCAAATGCTTCTTAAAACGAGATATTGCATCTCATATCTATGTTTCATGATAAGATATAATATTCATTGCGAAGTGTTATGCATTCCTCGTCTACGATTAAAATGAATGAAAATGCGACACTTCCTTGCAAGGAAATAGCGTTTGCAGATGTCTACGTATCGTAGCAATAGAGTTCTAATGCTTCTTAAAACGCGATATCGCATCTCATTTCTATGTTTCATGGTAAGATATAATATGATTTGCGAAGTGTTATGTATTCCTCGTCTACACTTCAAATGAATGTGAATGCGACACTTCCTCGCTAGGAAAGAGCGTTTGCAGATGTCTGCGTATCGTAGCAGTAGAGTTCTAATGCTTCTTAAAACGCGATATCGCATCTCATTTCTATGTTTCATGGTAAGATATAATATGATTTGCGAACTGTTATGTATTCCTCGTCTACACTTCAAATGAATGTAAATGCGACACTTCCTCGCTAGGAAATAGCGTTTGCAGATGTCTACGTATCGTAGCAATAGAGTTCATATGATTCTTAAAACGCGATATCGCATCTCATTTCTATGTTTCATGGTAAGATATAACATGATTTGCGAAGTGCTATGTATTCCTCGTCTACACTTCAAATGAATGTGAATGCGATACTTCCTCGCTAGGAAATAGCGTTTGGAGATGTCTACGTATCGTAGCATCAGCTTTCTAATGCTTCTTAAAACGCGATATCGCGTCTCATTTCTATCTTTCATGGTAAGATATAATATGATTTGCAAAGTGTCATGTATTCCTCTTCTGCACTTCAAATGAATGTAAATGCGACACTTCCTTGCAAGGAAATAGCGTTTGCAGATGTCTACGTATCGAAGCAATAGAGTTCAAATGCTTCTTAAAACGAGATATTGCATCTCATATCTATGTTTCATGACAAGATATAATATTCATTGCGAACTGTTATGCATTCCTCGTCTACGATTAAAATGAATGAAAATGCGACACTTCCTTGCAAGGAAATAGCGTTTGCAGATGTCTACGTATCGTAGCAATAGAGTTCATATGATTCTTAAAACGCGATATCGCATCTCATTTCTATGTTACATGGTAAGATATAATATGATTTGCGATGTGCTATGTATTCCTCGTCTACACTTCAAATGAATGTGAATGCGATACTTCCTCGCTAGGAAATAGCGTTTGCAGATGTCTACGTTTCGTAGCAATAGAGTTCTTATGATTCTTAAAACGCGATATCGCATCTCACTTCTATGTTTTATGGTAAGATATAATATGATTTGCGAAGTGTTATGTATTCCTCGTCTACACTTCAAATGAATGTAAATGCGAATCTTCCTTGCTAGGAAATAGTGTCTGGAGATGTCTAGGTATCGTAGCGATAGAGTTCTAATGCTTCTTAAAACGCGATATCGCATCTCATTTCTATGTTTCATGGTAAGATATAATATGATTTGCGAAGTGTTATGTACTCCTCGTCTACACTTCAAATGAATGTAAATGCGACACTTCCTTGCTAGGAAATCGTGTCTGCAGATATCTAAGTATCGTAGCGATAGAGTTCTAATGCTTCTTAAAACGCGATATCGCATCTCGTTTCTATGTTTCATGGTAGGATATAATATGATTTGCGAAGTGTTATGTATTCCTCGTCTACACTTCAATTGAATGTGAATGCGACACTTCCTTGCAAGGAAACAGCGTTTGCAGATGTCTACGTATCGTAGCAATAGAGTTCTTATGATTCTTAAAACTTGATATCGCATCTCATTTCTATGTTTCATGGTAAGATATAATATGATTTGCGAAGTGTTATGTATTCCTCGTCTACACTTCAAATGAATGTAAATGCGACACTTCCTTGCTAGGAAATAGTGTCTGGAGATGTCTAGGTATCGTAGCGATAGAGTTCTAATGCTTCTTAAAACGAGATATTGCATCTCATATCTATGTTTCATGATAAGATATAATATTCATTGCGAAGTGTTATGCATTCCTCGTCTACGATTAAAATGAATGAAAATGCGACACTTCCTTGCAAGGAAATAGCGTTTGCAGATGTCTACGTATCGTAGCAATAGAGTTCATATGATTCTTAAAACGCGATATCGCATCTCATTTCTATGTTACATGGTAAGATATAATATGATTTGCGAAGTGCTATGTATTCCTCGTCTACACTTCAAATGAATGTGAATGCGATACTTCCTCGCTAGGAAATAGCGTTTGCAGATGTCTACGTTTCGTAGCAATAGAGTTCTTATGATTCTTAAAACGCGATATCGCATCTCACTTCTATGTTTTATGGTAGGATATAATATGATTTGCGAAGTGTTATGTATTCCTCGTCTACACTTCAAATGAATGTAAATGCGAATCTTCCTTGCTAGGAAATAGTGTCTGGAGATGTCTAGGTATCGTAGCGATAGAGTTCTAATGCTTCTTAAAACGCGATATCGCATCTCATTTCTATGTTTCATGGTAAGATATAATATGATTTGCGAAGTGTTATGTACTCCTCGTCTACACTTCAAATGAATGTAAATGCGACACTTCCTTGCTAGGAAATCGTGTCTGCAGATATCTATGTATCGTAGCGATAGAGTTCTAATGCTTCTTGAAACGCGATATAGCATCTCGTTTCTATGTTTCATGGTAGGATATAATATGATTTGCGAAGTGTTATGTATTCCTCGTCTACACTTCAATTGAATGTGAATGCGACACTTCCTTGCAAGGAAACAGCGTTTGCAGATGTCTACGTATCGTAGCAATAGAGTTCTTATGATTCTTAAAACTTGATATCGCATCTCATTTCTATGTTTCATGGTAAGATATAATATGATTTGCGAAGTGTTATGTATTCCTCGTCTACACTTCAAATGAATGTAAATGCGACACTTCCTTGCTAGGAAATAGTGTCTGGAGATGTCTAGGTATCGTAGCGATAGAGTTCTAATTCTTCTTAAAACGCGATATAGCATCTCATTTCTATGTTTCATGGAAAGATATAATATGATTTGCGAAGTGTCATGTATTCCTCGTCTACACTTCAAATGAATGTAAATGCGACACTTCCTTGCAAGGAAGTAGCGTTTGCAGATGTCTACGTATCGTAGCAATAGAGTTCTTATGATTCTTAAAACGCGATATCGCATCTCATTTCTATGTTTCATGGTAAGATATAATATGATTTGCGAAGTGTTATGTATTCCTCGTCTACACTTCAAATGAATGTAAATGCGACACTTCCTCGCTAGGAAATAGCGTTTGCAGATGTCTACGTATCGTAGCAATAGAGTTCTTATGATTCTTAAAACGCGATATCGCATCTCACTTCTATGTTTTATGGTAGGATATAATATGATTTGCGAAGTGTTATGTATTCCTCGTCTACACTTCAAACGAATGTAAATGCGAATCTTCCTTGCTAGGAAGTTGTGTCTGGAGATGTCTAGGTATCGTAGCGATAGAGTTCTAATGCTTCTTAAAACGCGATATCGCATCTCATTTCTATGTTTCATGGTAAGATATAATATGATTTGCGAAGTGTTATGTACTCCTCGTCTACACTTCAAATGAATGTAAATGCGACACTTCCTTGCTAGGAAATCGTGTCTGCAGATATCTAAGTATCGTAGCGATAGAGTTCTAATGCTTCTTAAAACGCGATATCGCATCTCGTTTCTATGTTTCATGGTAGGATATAATATGATTTGCGAAGTGTTATGTATTCCTCGTCTACACTTCAATTGAATGTGAATGCGACACTTCCTTGCAAGGAAATAGCGTTTGCAGATGTCTACGTATCGTAGCAATAGTGTTCTTATGATTCTTAAAACGCGATATCGCATCTCATTTCTATGTTTCATGGTAAGATATAATATGATTTGCGAAGTGTTATGTACTCCTCGTCTACACTTCAAATGAATGTAAATGCGACACTTCCTTGCTAGGAAATCGTGTCTGCAGATATCTAAGTATCGTAGCGATAGAGTTCTAATGCTTCTTAAAACGCGATATCGCATCTCGTTTCTATGTTTCATGGTAGGATATAATATGATTTGCGAAGTGTTATGCATTCCTCGTCTACGATTCAAATGAATGTAAATGCGACGCTTCCTTGCAAGGAAATAGCGTTTGCAGATGTCTACGGATCGTAGCAATAGAGTTCTAATGCTTCTTAAAACGCGAAATCGCATCTCATTTCTATGTTTCATGGTAAGATGTAATACGATTTGCGAAGTGTTATGTATTCCTCGTCTACACTTTACTCGTCTACGTGTCGTAGCAATAGAGTTCTTATGATTCTTAAAACGCGATATCGCATCTCATTTCTATGTTTCATGGTAAGGTATAATATGATTTGCGAAGTGTTATGTATCCGTCATCTACACTTCAAATGAATGTAAATGCGACACTTTCTTGCAAGGAAATAGCGTTTGCAGATGTCTACGTTTCGTAGCAATAGAGCTCTTATGATTCTTAAAACGCGATATCGCATCACATTTCTATGTTTCTTGGTAAGATATAATATGATTTGCGTAGTGTTATGTATTCCTCGTCTACGATTCAAATGAATGTAAATGCGACACTTCCTTGCAAGGAAATAGCGTTTGCAGATGTCTACGTATCGTAGCAATAGGGTTCTTATGATTCTTAGAACGCTATATTGCATCTCATTTTTACGTTTCATGGTAAGATATAATATGATTTGCGAAGTGTCATGTATTCCTCGTCTACGATTCAAATGAATGTAAATGCGACACTTCCTTGCAAGGAAATAGCGTTTGCAGATGTCTACGTATCGTAGCAATATTGTTCTAATGCTTCTTAAAACGCGATATCGCATCTCATTTCTATGTTTCATGGTAAGATATAATATGATTTGCGAAGTGTTATGTATTCCTCGTCTACACTTCAAATGAATGTAAATGCGACACTTCTTTGCAGGGATATAGCGTTTGCAGATGTCTACGTATCGTAGCAATAGAGTTCTTATGACTCTTAAAACGCGATATCGCATCTCATTTCTATGTTTCATGGTAAGATATAATATGATTTGCGGAGTGTTATGTACTCCTCGTCTACACTTCAAATGAATGTAAATGCGACACTTCCTTGCAAGGAAATAGCGTTTGCAAATGTCTACCTATCGTAGCAGTAGTGATCTAATGCATCTTAGAACGCGATGTCGCAACTCATTTCTATGTTTCATGGTAAGATATAATATGATTTGCGAACTGTTATGTATTCCTCGTCTACACTTCAAATGAATGTAAATGCGACACATCCTTGCAAGGAAATAGCGTTTGCAGATGTCTACGTATCGTAGCAATAGAGTTCTTATGATTCTTAAAACGCGATATCGCATCTCATTTCTATGTTTCATGGTAAGATATAATATGATTTGCGAAGTGTTATGTATTCCTCGTCTACACTTCAAATGAATGTAAATGCGACACTTCTTTGCAAGGATATAGCGTTTGCAAATGTCTACCTATCGTAGCAGTAGTGATCTAATGCTTCTTAGAACGCGATATCGCATCTCATTTCTATGTTTCATGGTAAGATATAATATGATTTGCGAAGTGTTATGTATTCCTAGTCTACACTTCAAACGAATGTGAATGCGACACTTCCTTACAAGGAAATAGCGTTTGCAGATGTCTACGTATCGTAGCAATAGATTTCTAATGCTTCTTAAAACGCGAGATCGCATCCATATTTCTATGTATCATGGTAAGATATAATATGATTTGCGAAGTGACATGTATTCCTCGTCTACACTTCAAATGAATGTAAATGCGACACTTCCTTGCTAGCAAATAGCGTCTGCAGATGTCTAGGTATCGTAGCAATAGAGTTCTAATGCTTCTTAAAACGCGATATCGTATTTCATTTCTATGTTTCATGGTAAGATATAATATGATTTGCGAAGTGTTATGTATTCCTCGTTTACACTTCAAATGAATGTAAATGCGGCACTTCCTTGCTAGGAGATAGCGTCTGTAGATGTCTAGGTATCGTAGCAATAGAGTTCTAATGCTTCGTAAAACGCGATATCGCATCTCATTTCTATGTTTCATGATAAGATATAATATTCATTGCGAAGTGTTATGCATTCCTCGTCTACGATTCAAATGAATGTAAATGCGACACTTCCTTGCAAGGAAATAGCGTTTGCAGATGTCTACGTATCGAAGCAATAGAGTTCAAATGCTTCTTAAAACGAGATATTGCATCTCATATCTATGTTTCATGATAAGATATAATATTCATTGCGAAGTGTTATGCATTCCTCGTCTACGATTAAAATGAATGAAAATGCGACACTTCCTTGCAAGGAAATAGCGTTTGCAGATGTCTACGTATCGTAGCAATAGAGTTCTAATGCTTCTTAAATCGCGATATCGCATCTCATTTCTATGTTTCATGGTAAGATATAATATGATTTGCGAAGTGTTATGCATTCCTCGTCTACGATTCAAATGAATGTAAATGCGACACTTTCTTGCAAGGAAATAGCGTTTGCAGATGTCTACGTATCGAAGCAATAGAGTTCTTATGATTCTTAAAACGCGATATCGCATCTCATTTCCCTGTTTCATGGTAAGATATAATATGATTTGCGAACTGTTATGTATTCCTCGTCTACACTTCAAATGAATGTAAATGCGACACTTCCTTGCAAGGAAATAGCGTTTCCAGATGTCTACGTATCGAAGCAATAAAGTTCAAGTGCTTCTTAAAACGAGATATTGCATCTCATATCTATGTTTCATGATAAGATATAATATTCATTGCGAAGTGTTATGCATTCCTCGTCTACGATTCAAATGAATGAAAATGCGACACTTCCTTGCAAGGAAATAGCGTTTGCAGATGTCTACGTATAGTAGCAATAGAGTTCTAATGCTTCTTAAAACGCGATATCGCATCTCATTTCTATGTTTCATGGTAAGATATTATATGATTTGCGACCTGTTGTGTATTCCTCGTCTACACTTCAAATGAATGTAAATGCGTCACTTCCTTGCAAGGAAATAGCGTTTGCAGATGTCTACGTATCGAAGCAATAGAGTTCAAATGCTTCTTAAAACGAGATATTGCATCTCATATCTATGTTTCATGATAAGATATAATATTCATTGCGAAGTGTTATGCATTCCCCGTCTACGATTCAAATGAATGTAAATGCGACACTTCCTTGCAAGGAAATAGCGTTTGCAGATGTCTACGTATCGTAGCAATAGTGTTCTTATGATTCTTAAAACGCGATATCGCATCTCATTTCTATGTTTCATGGTAAGATATAATATGATTTGCGACGTGTCATGTATTCCTCGTCTACACTTCAAATGAATGTAAATGCGACACTTCCTTGCTAGGAAATAGCGTCTGCAGGTGTCTAGGTATCGTAGCAATAGATTTCTAATGCTTCTTAAAACGCGAGATCGCATCCATATTTCTATGTATCATGGTAAGATATAATATGATTTGCGAAGTGACATGTATTCCTCGTCTACACTTCAAATGAATGTAAATGCGACACTTCCTTGCTAGCAAATAGCGTCTGCAGATGTCTAGGTATCGTAGCAATAGAGTTCTAATGCTTCTTAAAACGCGATATCGTATTTCATTTCTATGTTTCATGGTAAGATATAATATGATTTGCGAAGTGTTATGTATTCCTCGTTTACACTTCAAATGAATGTAAATGCGGCACTTCCTTGCTAGGAGATAGCGTCTGTAGATGTCTAGGTATCGTAGCAATAGAGTTCTAATGCTTCGTAAAACGCGATATCGCATCTCATTTCTATGTTTCATGATAAGATATAATATTCATTGCGAAGTGTTATGCATTCCTCGTCTACGATTCAAATGAATGTAAATGCGACACTTCCTTGCAAGGAAATAGCGTTTGCAGATGTCTACGTATCGAAGCAATAGAGTTCAAATGCTTCTTAAAACGAGATATTGCATCTCATATCTATGTTTCATGATAAGATATAATATTCATTGCGAAGTGTTATGCATTCCTCGTCTACGATTAAAATGAATGAAAATGCGACACTTCCTTGCAAGGAAATAGCGTTTGCAGATGTCTACGTATCGTAGCAATAGAGTTCTAATGCTTCTTAAATCGCGATATCGCATCTCATTTCTATGTTTCATGGTAAGATATAATATGATTTGCGAAGTGTTATGCATTCCTCGTCTACGATTCAAATGAATGTAAATGCGACACTTTCTTGCAAGGAAATAGCGTTTGCAGATGTCTACGTATCGAAGCAATAGAGTTCTTATGATTCTTAAAACGCGATATCGCATCTCATTTCCCTGTTTCATGGTAAGATATAATATGATTTGCGAACTGTTATGTATTCCTCGTCTACACTTCAAATGAATGTAAATGCGACACTTCCTTGCAAGGAAATAGCGTTTCCAGATGTCTACGTATCGAAGCAATAAAGTTCAAGTGCTTCTTAAAACGAGATATTGCATCTCATATCTATGTTTCATGATAAGATATAATATTCATTGCGAAGTGTTATGCATTCCTCGTCTACGATTCAAATGAATGAAAATGCGACACTTCCTTGCAAGGAAATAGCGTTTGCAGATGTCTACGTATAGTAGCAATAGAGTTCTAATGCTTCTTAAAACGCGATATCGCATCTCATTTCTATGTTTCATGGTAAGATATTATATGATTTGCGACCTGTTGTGTATTCCTCGTCTACACTTCAAATGAATGTAAATGCGTCACTTCCTTGCAAGGAAATAGCGTTTGCAGATGTCTACGTATCGAAGCAATAGAGTTCAAATGCTTCTTAAAACGAGATATTGCATCTCATATCTATGTTTCATGATAAGATATAATATTCATTGCGAAGTGTTATGCATTCCCCGTCTACGATTCAAATGAATGTAAATGCGACACTTCCTTGCAAGGAAATAGCGTTTGCAGATGTCTACGTATCGTAGCAATAGTGTTCTTATGATTCTTAAAACGCGATATCGCATCTCATTTCTATGTTTCATGGTAAGATATAATATGATTTGCGACGTGTCATGTATTCCTCGTCTACACTTCAAATGAATGTAAATGCGACACTTCCTTGCTAGGAAATAGCGTCTGCAGATGTCTAGGTATCGTAGCAATAGATTTCTAATGCTTCTTAAAACGCGAGATCGCATCCATATTTCTATGTATCATGGTAAGATATAATATGATTTGCGAAGTGACATGTATTCCTCGTCTACACTTCAAATGAATGTAAATGCGACACTTCCTTGCTAGCAAATAGCGTCTGCAGATGTCTAGGTATCGTAGCAATAGAGTTCTAATGCTTCTTAAAACGCGATATCGTATTTCATTTCTATGTTTCATGGTAACATATAATATGATTTGCGAAGTGTTATGTATTCCTCGTTTACACTTCAAATGAATGTAAATGCGGCACTTCCTTGCTAGGAGATAGCGTCTGTAGATGTCTAGGTATCGTAGCAATAGAGTTCTAATGCTTCGTAAAACGCGATATCGCATCTCATTTCTATGTTTCATGATAAGATATAATATTCATTGCGAAGTGTTATGCATTCCTCGTCTACGATTCAAATGAATGTAAATGCGACACTTCCTTGCAAGGAAATAGCGTTTGCAGATGTCTACGTATCGAAGCAATAGAGTTCAAATGCTTCTTAAAACGAGATATTGCATCTCATATCTATGTTTCATGATAAGATATAATATTCATTGCGAAGTGTTATGCATTCCTCGTCTACGATTAAAATGAATGAAAATGCGACACTTCCTTGCAAGGAAATAGCGTTTGCAGATGTCTACGTATCGTAGCAATAGAGTTCTAATGCTTCTTAAATCGCGATATCGCATCTCATTTCTATGTTTCATGGTAAGATATAATATGATTTGCGAAGTGTTATGCATTCCTCGTCTACGATTCAAATGAATGTAAATGCGACACTTTCTTGCAAGGAAATAGCGTTTGCAGATGTCTACGTATCGAAGCAATAGAGTTCTTATGATTCTTAAAACGCGATATCGCATCTCATTTCCCTGTTTCATGGTAAGATATAATATGATTTGCGAACTGTTATGTATTCCTCGTCTACACTTCAAATGAATGTAAATGCGACACTTCCTTGCAAGGAAATAGCGTTTCCAGATGTCTACGTATCGAAGCAATAAAGTTCAAGTGCTTCTTAAAACGAGATATTGCATCTCATATCTATGTTTCATGATAAGATATAATATTCATTGCGAAGTGTTATGCATTCCTCGTCTACGATTCAAATGAATGAAAATGCGACACTTCCTTGCAAGGAAATAGCGTTTGCAGATGTCTACGTATAGTAGCAATAGAGTTCTAATGCTTCTTAAAACGCGATATCGCATCTCATTTCTATGTTTCATGGTAAGATATTATATGATTTGCGACCTGTTGTGTATTCCTCGTCTACACTTCAAATGAATGTAAATGCGTCACTTCCTTGCAAGGAAATAGCGTTTGCAGATGTCTACGTATCGAAGCAATAGAGTTCAAATGCTTCTTAAAACGAGATATTGCATCTCATATCTATGTTTCATGATAAGATATAATATTCATTGCGAAGTGTTATGCATTCCCCGTCTACGATTCAAATGAATGTAAATGCGACACTTCCTTGCAAGGAAATAGCGTTTGCAGATGTCTACGTATCGTAGCAATAGTGTTCTTATGATTCTTAAAACGCGATATCGCATCTCATTTCTATGTTTCATGGTAAGATATAATATGATTTGCGACGTGTCATGTATTCCTCGTCTACACTTCAAATGAATGTAAATGCGACACTTCCTTGCTAGGAAATAGCGTCTGCAGATGTCTAGGTATCGTAGCAATAGATTTCTAATGCTTCTTAAAACGCGATATCGCATCTCATATCTATGTTTCATGGTAAGATATACTATGATTTGCGACGTGTCATGTATTCCTCGTCTACACTTCAAATGAATGTAAATGCGACACTTCCTTGCTAGGAAATAGCGTCTGCAGATGTCTAGGTATCGTAGCAATAGATTTCTAATGCTCCTTAAAACGCGATATCGCATCTCATATCTATGTTTCATGGTAAGATATAATATGATTTGCGAAGTGTCATGTATTCCTCGTCTACACTTCAAGTGAATGTAAATGCGACACTTCCTTGCGAGGAAATAGCGTCTGCAGATGCCTAGGTATCGTAGCAATAGAGTTCAAATGCTTCTTAAAACGAGATATTGCATCTCATATCTATGTTTCATGATAAGATATTATTTTCATTGCGAAGTGTTATGCATTCCCCGTCTACGATTCAAATGAATGTAAATGCGACACTTCCTTGCAAGGAAATAGCGTTTGCAGATGTCTACGTATCGTAGCAATAGGGTTCTTATGATTCTTAGAACGCTATATTGCATCTCATTTTTAAGTTTCATGGTAAGATATAATATTCATTGCGAAGTGTTATGCATTCCTCGTCTACGATTAAAATGAATGAAAATGCGACACTTCCTTGCAAGGAAATAGCGTTTGCAGATGTCTACGTATCGTAGCAATAGAGTTCTAATGCTTCTTAAAACGCGATATCGCATCTCATTTCTATGTTTCATGGTAAGATATAATATGATTTGCGAAGTGTTATGTATTCCTCGTCTACACTTCAAATGAATGTGAATGCGACACTTCCTCGCTAGGAAAGAGCGTTTGCAGATGTCTGCGTATCGTAGCAGTAGAGTTCTAATGCTTCTAAAAACGCGATATCGCATCTCATTTCTATGTTTCATGGTAAGATATAATATGATTTGCGAACTGCTATGTATTCCTCGTCTACACTTCAAATAAATGTAAATGCGACACTTTCTTGCAAGGAAATAGCGTTTGCAGATGTCTATGTATCGAAGCAATAGAGTTCTTATGATTCTTAAAACGCGATATCGCATCTCATTTCCATGTTTCATGGTAAGATATAATATGATTTGCGAACTGTTATGTATTCCTCGTCTACACTTCAAATGAATGTAAATGCGACACTTCCTTGCAAGGAAATAGCGTTTGCAGATGTCTACGTATCGAAGCAATAGAGTTCAAATGCTTCTTAAAACGAGATATTGCATCTCATATCTATGTTTCATGATAAGATATATTATTCATTGCGAAGTGTTATGCATGCCTCGTCTACGATTCAAATGAATGAAAATGCGACACCTCCTTGCAAGGAAATAGCGTTTGCAGATGTCTACGTATCGTAGCAATAGAGTTCTAATGCTTCTTAAAACGCGATATCGCATCTGATTTCTATGTTTCATGGTAAGATACTATATGATTTGCGAACTGTTGTGTATTCCTCGTCTACACTTCAAATGAATGTAAATGCGACACTTCCTTGCAAGGAAATAGCGTTTGCAGATGTCTACGTATCGAAGCAATAGAGTTCAAATGCTTCTTAAAACGAGATATTGCATCTCATATCTATGTTTCATGATAAGATATAATATTCATTGCGAAGTGTTATGCATTCCTCGTCTACGATTAAAATGAATGAAAATGCGACACTTCCTTGCAAGGAAATAGCGTTTGCAGATGTCTACGTATCGTAGCAATAGAGTTCTAATGCTTCTTAAAACGCGATATCGCATCTCATTTCTATGTTTCATGGTAAGATATAATATGATTTGCGAAGTGTTATGTATTCCTCGTCTACACTTCAAATGAATGTGAATGCGACACTTCCTCGCTAGGAAAGAGCGTTTGCAGATGTCTGCGTATCGTAGGAGTAGAGTTCTAATGCTTCTTAAAACGCGATATCGCATCTCATTTCTATGTTTCATGGTAAGATATAATATGATTTGCGAACTGTTATGTTTTCCTCGTCTACACTTCAAATGAATGTAAATGCGACACTTTCTTGCAAGGAAATAGCGTTTGCAGATGTCTACGTATCGAAGCAATAGAGTTGTTATGATTCCTAAAACGCGATATCGCATCTCATTTCCATGTTTCATGGTAAGATATAATATGATTTGCGAACTGTTATGTATTCCTCGTCTACACTTCAAATGAATGTAAATGCGACACTTCCTTGCAAGGAAATAGCGTTTCCAGATGTCTACGTATCGAAGCAATAAAGTTCAAGTGCTTCTTAAAACGAGATATTGCATCTCATATCTATGTTTCATGATAAGATATAATATTCATTGCGAAGTGTTATGCATTCCTCGTCTACGATTCAAATGAATGAAAATGCGACACTTCCTTGCAAGGATATAGCGTTTGCAGATGTCTACGTATCGTAGCAATAGAGTTCTAATGCTTCTTAAAACGCGATATCGCATCTCATTTCTATGTTTCATGGTAAGATATTATATGATTTGCGAACTGTTGTGTATTCCTCGTCTACACTTCAAATGAATGTAAATGCGACACTTCCTTGCAAGGAAATAGCGTTTGCAGATGTCTACGTATCGAAGCAATAGAGTTCAAATGCTTCTTAAAACGAGATATTGCATCTCATATCTATGTTTCATGATAAGATATAATATTCATTGCGAAGTGTTATGCATTCCTCGTCTACGATTAAAATGAATGAAAATGCGACACTTCCTTGCAAGGAAGTAGCGTTTGCAGATGTCTACGTATCGTAGCAATAGAGTTCTAATGCTTCTTAAAACGCGATATCGCATCTCATTTCTATGTTTCATGGTAAGATATAATATGATTTGCGAAGTGTTATGTATACCTCGTCTACACTTCAAATGAATGTGAATGCGACACTTCCTCGCTAGGAAAGAGCGTTTGCAGATGTCTGCGTATCGTAGCAGTAGAGTTCTAATGCTTCTTAAAACGCGATATCGCATCTCATTTCTATGTTTCATGGTAAGATATAATATGATTTGCGAACTGTTATGTATTCCTCGTCTACACTTCAAATGAATGTAAATGCGACACTTCCTCGCTAGGAAATAGCGTTTGCAGATGTCTACGTATCGTAGCAATAGAGTTCATATGATTCTTAAAACGCGATATCGCATCTCATTTCTATGTTTCATGGTAAGATATAACATGATTTGCGAAGTGCTATGTATTCCTCGTCTACACTTCAAATGAATGTGAATGCGATACTTCCTCGCTAGGAAATAGCGTTTGGAGATGTCTACGTATCGTAGCATCAGCTTTCTAATGCTTCTTAAAACGCGATATCGCGTCTCATTTCTATCTTTCATGGTAAGATATAATATGATTTGCGAAGTGTCATGTATTCCTCTTCTGCACTTCAAATGAATGTAAGTGTGACACTTCCTTGCTAGGAAATAGCGTCTGCAGATGTCTAGGTATCGTAGCAATAGAGTTCAAATGCTTCTTAAAACGAGATATCGGATCTCATTTCTATGTTTCATGATAAGATATAATATGATTTGCGAAGTATCATGTATTCCTCGTCTACACTTCAAATGAATGTAAGTGCGACACTTCCTTGCATGGAAATAGCGTTAGCAGATGTCTACGTATCGAAGCAATAGAGTTCAAATGCTTCTTAAAACGTGATATTGCATCTCATATCTATGTTTCCTGATAAGATATAATATTCATTGCGAAGTGTCATGTATTCCTCGTCTACGATTCAAATGAAAGTAAATGCGACACTTCCTTGCAAGGTAGTAGCGATTGCAGATGTCCACGTATCGAAGCAATAGAGTTCTAATGCTTCTTAAAACGAGATATTGCATCTCATATCTATGTTTCATGATAAGATATAATATTCATTGCGAAGTGTTATGCATTCCTCGTCTACGATTCAAATGAATGTAAATGCGACACTTCCTTGCAAGGAAATAGCGTTTGCAGATGTCTACGTATCGTAGCAATAGAGTTCTTATGATTCTTAAAACGCGATATCGCATCTCATTTCTATGTTTCATGGTAAGATATTATATGATTTGCGAACTGTTGTGTATTCCTCGTCTACACTTCAAATGAATGAAAATGCGACACTTCCTTGCAAGGAAATAGTGTTTGCAGATGTCTACGTATCGTAGCAATAGAGTTCTAATGCTTCTTAAAACGCGATATCGCATCTCATTTCTATGTTTCATGGTAAGATATAATATGATTTGCGGAGTGTTATGTATTCCTCGTCTACACTTCAAATGAATGTAAATGCGACACTTCCTTGCAAGGAAATAGCGTTTGCAGATGTCTACGTATCGAAGCAATATTGTTCAAATGCTTCTTAAAACGCGATATCGCATCTCATTTCTATGTTTCATGGTAAGATATATTATGATTTGCGAAGTGTTATGTATTCCTCGTCTACACATCAAATGAATGTAAATGCGACACTTCCTTGCAAGGAAATAGCGTTTGCAGATGTCTACGTATCGTAGCATTGGATTTCTGATGCTTCTTAAAACGCGATATCGCATCTCATTTCTATGTTTCATGGTAAGATATAATATGAATTGCGAAGTGTTATGTATTCCTCGTCTACACTTCAAATGAATGTAAATGCGACACTTCTTTGCAAGGAAATAGCGTTTGCAGATGTCTACGTATTGTTGCAATAGAGTTCTTATGATTCTTAAAACGCGATATCGCATCTCATTTCTATGTTTCATGGTAAGGTATAATATGATTTGCCGAGTGTTATGTATTCCTCGTCTACACTTCAAATGAATGTAAATGCGACACTTCCTTGCAAGGAAATAGCGTTTGCAGATGTCTACGTATCGTAGCAATAGTGTTCTTATGATTCTTAAAACGCGATATCGCATCTCATTTCTATGTTTCATGGTAAGATATAATATGATTTGCGAAGTGTTATGTATTCCTCGTCTACACATCAAATGAATGTAAATGCGACACTTCCTTGCAAGGAAATAGCGTTTGCAGATGTCTACGTATCGTAGAAATAGTGTTCTTATGATTCTTAAAACGCGATATCGCATCTCATTTCTATGTTTCATGGTAAGATATAATATGATTTGCGAAGTATTATGTATTCCTCGTCTACACATCAAATGAATGTAAATGCGACACTTCCTTGCAAGGAAATAGCGTTTGCAGATGTCTACGTATCGTAGCAATAGAGTTCTTATGATTCTTAAAACGCGATATCGCATCTCATTTCTATGTTTCATGGTAAGATATTATATGATTTGCGAACTGTTGTGTATTCCTCGTCTACACTTCAAATGAATGTAAATGCGACACTTCCTTGCAAGGAAATAGCGTTTGCAGATGTCTACGTATCGAAGCAATATTGTTCAAATGCTTCTTAAAACGCGATATCGCATCTCATTTCTATGTTTCATGGTAAGATATATTATGATTTGCGAAGTGTTATGTATTCCTCGTCTACACATCAAATGAATGTAAATGCGACACTTCCTTGCAAGGAAATAGCGTTTGCAGATGTCTACGTATCGTAGCATTGGATTTCCGATGCTTCTTAAAACGCGATATCGCATCTCATTTCTATGTTTCATGGTAAGATATAATATGAATTGCGAAGTGTTATGTATTCCTCGTCTACACTTCAAATGAATGTAAATGCGACACTTCTTTGCAAGGAAATAGCGTTTGCAGATGTCTACGTATTGTTGCAATAGAGTTCTTATGATTCTTAAAACGCGATATCGCATCTCATTTCTATGTTTCATGGTAAGGTATAATATGATTTGCCGAGTGTTATGTATTCCTCGTCTACACTTCAAATGAATGTAAATGCGACACTTCCTTGCAAGGAAATAGCGTTTGCAGATGTCTACGTATCGTAGCAATAGTGTTCTTATGATTCTTAAAACGCGATATCGCATCTCATTTCTATGTTTCATGGTAAGATATAATATGATTTGCGAAGTGTTATGTATTCCTCGTCTACACATCAAATGAATGTAAATGCGACACTTCCTTGCAAGGAAATAGCGTTTGCAGATGTCTACGTATCGTAGAAATAGTGTTCTTATGATTCTTAAAACGCGATATCGCATCTCATTTCTATGTTTCATGGTAAGATATAATATGATTTGCGAAGTATTATGTATTCCTCGTCTACACATCAAATGAATGTAAATGCGACACTTCCTTGCAAGGAAATAGCGTTTGCAGATGTCTACGTATCGTAGCAATAGAGTTCTTATGATTCTTAAAACGCGATATCGCATCTCATTTCTATGTTTCATGGTAAGATATTATATGATTTGCGAACTGTTGTGTATTCCTCGTCTACACTTCAAATGAATGTAAATGCGACACTTCCTTGCAAGGAAATAGCGTTTGCAGATGTCTACGTATCGAAGCAATAGAGTTCAAATGCTTCTTAAAACGAGATATTGCATTTCATATCTATGTTTCATGATAAGAAATAATATTCATTGCGAAGTGTTATGCATTCCTCGTCTACGATTAAAATGAATGAAATGCGACACTTCCTTCCAAGGAAATAGCGTTTGCAGATGTCTACGTATCGTAGCAATAGAGTTCTTATGATTCTTAAAACGCGATATCGCATCTCATTTCTATGTATCATGGTAAGGTATAATATGATTTGCGAAGTGTTATGTATCCGTCGTCTGCACTTCAAATGAATGTAAATGCGACACTTTCTCGCAAGGAACTAGCGTTTGCAGATGTCTACGTATCTTAACAATAGAGTTCTTATGATTCTTAAAACGCGATATCGCATCACACTTCTATGTTTCATGGTAAGATATAATATGATTTGCGGAGTGTTATGTATTCCTCGTCTACACTTCAAATGAATGTGAATGCCACACTTCCTCGCTAGGAAATAGCGTTTGCAGATGTCTACGTATCGAAGCAATAGAGTTCTAATGCTTCTTAAAACGCGATATCGCATCTCATTTCTATGTTTCATGGTAAGGTATAATATGAGTTGCGAAGTGTTATGTATTCCTCGTCTACACTTCAAATGAATGTAAATGCGACACTTTCTTGCAAGGAAACAGCGTTTGCAGATGTCTACGTATCTTAGCAATGGATTTCTGATGCTTCTTAAAACGCGATATCGCATCTCATTTCTATGTTTCATGGTAAGATATAATATGATTTGCGAAGTGTTATGTATTCCTCGTCTACACTACAAATGAATGTGAATGCGACACTTCCTCGCTAGGAAATAGCGTTAGCAGATGTCTGCGTATCGTAGCAGTAGATTTCTAATGCTTCTTAAAACGCGATATCGCATCTCATTTCTATGTTTCATGGTAAGATAGAATATGATTTGCGAATTGTTATGTATTCCTCGTCTACACTTCAAATGAATGTAAATGCGACACTTTCTTGCAAGGAAATGGCGTTTGCAGATGTCTACGTAACGAAGCAATAGAGTTCAAATGCTTCTTAGAACGAGATATTGCATCTCATATCTATGTTTCATGATAAGATATAATATTCATTGCGAAGTGTTATGTATTCCTCGTCTACACTTCAAATGAATGAAAATGCGACACTTCCTCGCTAGGAAAGAGCGTTTGCAGATGTCTGCGTATCGTAGCAGTAGAGTTCTAATGCTTCTTAAAACGAGATATTGCATCTCATTTCTATGTTTCATGGTAAGATAAATTATGATTTGCGAAGTGTTATGTATTCCTCGTCCACACATCAAATGAATGTAAATGCGACACTTCCTTGCAAGGAAATAGCGTTTGCAGATGTCTACGTATCGATGCAATAGAGTTCAAATGCTTCTTAAAACGAGATATTACATTTCATATCTATGTTTCATGATAAGATATAATATTCATTGCGAAGTGTTATGCATTCCTCGTCTACGATTAAAATGAATGAAAATGCGACACTTCCTCGCTAGGAAAGAGCGTTTGCAGATGTCTGCGTATCGTAGCAGTAGAGTTCTAATGCTTCTTAAAACGAGATATTGCATCTCATTTCTATGTTTCATGGTAAGATATATTATGATTTGCGAAGTGTTATGTATTCCTCGTCTACACATCAAATGAATGTAAATGCGACACTTCCTTGCAAGGAAATAGCGTTTGCAGATGTCTACGTATCGCAGCAATAGAGTTCTTATGATTCTTAAAACGCGATATCGCATCTCATTTCTATGTTTCATGGTAAGGTATAATGTGATATGCGAAGTGTTATGTATCCGTCGTCTACACTTCAAATGAATGTAAATGCGACACTTCCTCGCTAGGAAATATCGTTTGCAGATGTCTACGTATCGTAGCAATGGATTTCTGATGCTTCTTAAAGCGCGATATCGCATCTCACTTCTATGTTTCATGGTAAGATATAATATGATTTGCGAAGTGTCATGTATTCCTCGTCCACACTTCAAATGAATGTAAATGCGACACTTCCTTGCAAGGAAATAGCGTTTGCAGATGTCTACGTATCGTTGCAATAGAGTTCTTATGATTCTTAAAACGCGATATCGTATCTCATTTCTATGTTTCATGGTAAGATATAATATGATTTGCGGAGTGTTATGTATTCCTCGTCTACACTTCAAATGAATGTAAATGCGACACTTCCTTGCAAGGAAATAGCGTTTGCAGATGTCTACGTATCGTAGCAATAGTGTTCTTATGATTCTTAAAACGCGATATCGCATCTCATTTCTATGTTTCATGGTAAGATATAATATGATTTGCGAAGTGTTATGTATTCCTCGTCTACACATCAAATGAATGTAAATGCGACACTTCCTTGCAAGGAAATAGCGTTTGCAGATGTCTACGTATCGTAGCAATAGAGTTCTTATGATTCTTAAAACGCGATATCGCATCTCATTTCTACGTGTCATGGTAAGATATTATATGATTCGCGAACTGTTGTGTATTCCTCGTCTATACTTCAAATGAATGTAAATGCGACACTTCCTTGCAAGGAAATAGCGTTTGCAGATGTCTACGTATCGATGCAATAGAGTTCAAATGATTCTTAAAACGAGATATTGCATTTCATATCTATGTTTCATGATAAGATATAATATTCATTGCGAAGTGTTATGCATTCCTCGTCTACGATTAAAATGAATGAAAATGCGACACTTCCTTGCAAGGAAATAGCGTTCGCAGATGTCTACGTATCGTAGCAATAGAGTTCTAATGTTCCTTAAAACGCGATATCGTATCTCATTTCTATGTTTCATGGTAAGATATAATATGATTTGCGAAGTGTTATGTATTCCTCGTCTACACTTCAAATGAATGTAAATGCGACACTTCCTTACAAGGAAATAGCGTTTGCAGATGTCTACGTATCGAAGCAATAGAGTTCAAATGCTTCTTAAAACGAGATATTGCATCTCATTTCTATGTTTCATGGTAAGATATAATATGATTTGCGGAGTGTTATGTATTCCTCGTCTACACTTCAAATGAATGTAAATGCGACACTTCCTTGCAAGGAAATAGCGTTTGCAGATGTCTACGTATCGAAGCAATATTGTTCAAGTGCTTCTTAAAACGCGATATCGCATCTCATTTCTATGTTTCATGGTAAGATATATTATGGTTTGCGAAATGTTATGTATTCCTCGTCTACACATCAAATGAATGTAAATGCGACACTTCCTTGCAAGGAAATAGCGTTTGCAGATGTCTACGTATCGTAGCATTGGATTTCTGATGCTTCTTAAAACGCGATATCGCATCTCATTTCTATGTTTCATGGTAAGATATAATATGAATTGCGAAGTGTTATGTATTCCTCGTCTACACTTCAAATGAATGTAAATGCGACACTTCTTTGCAAGGAAATAGCGTTTGCAGATGTCTACGTATTGTTGCAATAGAGTTCTTATGATTCTTAAAACGCGATATCGCATCTCATTTCTATGTTTCATGGTAAGGTATAATATGATTTGCGGAGTGTTATGTATTCCTCGTCTACACTTCAAATGAATGTAAATGCGACACTTCCTTGCAAGGAAATAGCGTTTGCAGATGTCTACGTATCGTAGCAATAGTGTTTTTATGATTCTTAAAACGCGATATCGCATCTCATTTCTATGTTTCATGGTAAGATATAATATGATTTGCGTAGTGTTATGTATTCCTCGTCTACACATCAAATGAATGTAAATGCGACACTTCCTTGCAAGGAAATAGCGTTTGCAGATGTCTACGTATCGTAGCAATAGAGTTCTTATGATTCTTAAAACGCGAAATCGCATCTCATTTCTATGTTTCATGGTAAGGTATAATATGATATGCGAAGTGTTATGTATCCGTCGTCTACACTTCAAATGAATGTAAATGCGACACTTTCTTGCAAGGAAATAGCGTTTGCAGATGTCTACGTATCGAAGCAATAGAGTTCAAATGCTTCTTAAAACGAGGTATTGCATCTTATATCTATGTTTCATGATAAGATATAATATTCATTGCGAAGTGTTATGCATTCCTCGTCTACGATTCAAATGAATGAAAATGCGACACTTCCTTGCAAGGAAATAGCGTTTGCAGATGTCTACGTATCGTAGCAATAGAGTTCTAATGCTTCTTAAAACGCGATATCGCATCTCATTTCTATGTTTCATGGTAAGATAGAATATGATTTGCGAAGTGTTATGTATTCCTCGTCTACACATCAAATGAATGTAAATGCGACACTTCCTTGCAAGGAAATAGCGTTTGCAGATGTCTACGTATCGTAGCAATAGAGTTCTTATGATTCTTAAAACGCGATATCGCATCTCATTTCTATGTTTCATGGTAAGGTATAATATGATATGCGAAGTGTTATGTATCTGTCGTCTACACTTCAAATGAATGTAAATGCGACACTTTCTTGCAAGGAAATAGCGTTTGCAGATGTCTACGTATTGTTGCAATAGAGTTCTTATGATTCTTAAAACGCGATATCGCATCTCATTTCTATGTTTCATGGTAAGGTATAATATGATTTGCGGAGTGTTATGTATTCCTCGTCTACACTTCAAATGAATGTAAATGCGACACTTCCTTGCAAGGAAATAGCGTTTGCAGATGTCTACGTATCGTAGCAATAGTGTTCTTATGATTCTTAAAAGGCGATATCGCATCTCATTTCTATGTTTCATGGTAAGATATAATATGATTTGCGAAGTGTTATGTATTCCTCGTCTACACATCAAATGAATGTAAATGCGACACTTCCTTGCAAGGAAATAGCGTTTGCAGATGTCTACGTATCGTAGCAATAGAGTTCTTATGATTCTTAAAACGCGATATCGCATCTCATTTCTATGTTTCATGGTAAGGTATAATATGATATGCGAAGTGTTATGTATCCGTCGTCTACACTTCAAATGAATGTAAATGCGACACTTTCTTGCAAGGAAATAGCGTTTGCAGATGTCTACGTCTCGTAGCATTGTATTTCTGATGCTTCTTAAAACGCGATATCGCATCTCATTTCTATGTTTCATGGTAAGATATAATATGATTTGCGAAGTGTTATGTATTCCTCGTCTACACTTCAAATGAATGTAAATGCGACACTTCCTTGCAAGGAAATAGCGTTTGCAGATGTCTACGTATCGAAGCAATAGAATTCTAATGCTTCTTAAAACGCGATATCGCATCTCATTTCTATGTTTCATGGTAAGATATAATATGATTTGCGAAGTGTTATGTATTCCTCGTCTACACATCAAATGAATGTAAATGCGACACTTCCTTGCAAGGAAATAGCGTTTGCAGATGTCTACGTATCGTAGCAATAGAGTTCTTATGATTCTTAAAACGCGATATCGCATCACATTTCTATGTTTCATGGTAAGATATAATATGATTTGCGGAGTGTTATGTATTCCTCGTCTACACTTCAAATGAATGTGAATGCCACACTTCCTCGCTAGGAAATAGCGTTTGCAGATATCTACGTATCGAAGCAATAGAGTTCTAATGCTTCTTAAAACGCGATATCGCATCTCATTTCTATGTTTCATGGTAAGGTATAATATGAGTTGCGAAGTGTTATGTATTCCTCGTCTACACTTCAAATGAATGTAAATGCGACACTTTCTTGCAAGGAAATAGCGTTTGCAGATGTCTACGTATCGTAGCAATGGATTTCTGATGCTTCTTAAAACGCGATATGGCATCTCATTTCTATGTTTCATGGTAAGATATAATATGATTTGCGAATTGTCATGTATTCCTCGTTCACACTTCAAATGAATGTGAATGCGACACTTCCTCGCTAGGAAATAGCGTTTGCAGATGTCTACGTATCGTAGCAGTTGAGTTCTAATGCCTCTTAAAACGCGATATCGCATCTCATTTCTATGTTTCATGGTAAGATATAATATGATTTGCGATGTGTTATGTATTCCTCGTCTACACACCAAATGAATGTAAATGCGACACTTCCTTGCAAGGAAATAGCTTTTGCAGATGTCTACGTGTCGTAGCAATGGCTTTCTGATGCTTCTTAAAACGCGATATCGCATGTCATTTCTATGTTTCATGGTAAGATATAATATGATTTGCGAAGTGTTATGTATTCCTCGTCTACACTTCAAATGAATGTAAATGCGACACTTCTTTGCAAGGAAATAGCGTTTGCAGATGTCTACGTATCGAAGCAATAGAGTTCTATAGATTCTTAAAACGCGATATTGCATCTCATTTCTATGTTTCATGGTAAGATATAATATGATTTGCGAAGTGTTATGTATTCCACGTCTACACTTCAAATGAATGTAAATGCGACACTACCTTGCAAGGAAATAGCGTTTGCAGATGTCTACGTATCGTAGCAATAGAGTTCTTATGATTCTTAAAACGCGATATCGCATCTCATTTCCATGTTTCATGGTAAGATATTATATGATTTGCGAACTGTTGTGTATTCCTCGTCTACACTTCAAATGAATGTAAATGCGACACTTCCTTGCAAGGAAATAGCGTTTGCAGATGTCTACGTATCGAAGCAATAGAGTTCAAATGCTTCTTAAAACGAGACATTGCATTTCATATCTATGTTTCATGATAAGATATATTATTCATTGCGAAGTGTTATGTATTCCACGTC
This sequence comes from Xylocopa sonorina, assembly GCF_050948175.1. NCBI lineage: Eukaryota > Metazoa > Arthropoda > Insecta > Hymenoptera > Apidae > Xylocopa > Xylocopa sonorina. The sequence goes on from NW_027490303.1 coordinate 168,852, forward strand.
TACACTTCAAATGAGTGTGAATGCGACACTTTCTCGCTAGGAAATAGCGTTTGCAGATGTCTACGTATCGAAGCAATAGAGTTCTAATGCTTCTTAAAACGCGATATCGCATCTCATTTCTATGTTTCATGGTAAGATATAATATGATTTGCGAAGTGTTATGTATTCCACGTCTACACTTCAAATGAATGTGAATGTGACACTTTCTCGCTAGGAAATAGCGTTTGCAGATGTCTACGTATCGAAGCAATAGAGTTCAAATGCTTCATAGAACGAGATATTGCATCTCATATTTATGTTTCATGATAAGATATAATATTCATTGCGAAGTGTTATGCATTCCTCGCCTACGATTCAAATGAATGTAAATGCAACACTTCCTTGCAAGGAAATAGCGTTCGCAGATGTCTACGTATCGAAGCAATAGAGTTCAAATGCTTCTTAAAACGAGATATTGCAACTCATATCTATGTTTCATGATAAGATATAATATTCATTGCGAAGTGTTATGCATTCCTCGTCTACGATTAAAATGAATGAAAATGCGACACTTCCTTGCAAGGAAATAGCGTTTGCAGATGTCTACGTATCGTAGCAATAGAGTTCTAATGCTTCTTAAAACGCGATATCGCATCTCATTTCTATGTTTCATGGTAAGATATAATATGATTTGCGGAGTGTTATGTATTCCTCGTCTACACATCAAATGAATGTAAATGCGACACTTCCTTGCAAGGAAATAGCGTTTGCAGATGTCTACGTATCGTAGCAATAGAGTTCTTATGATTCTTAAAACGCGGTATCGCATCTCATTTCTATGTTTCATGGTAAGATATTATATGATTTGCGAACTGTTGTGTATTCCTCGTCTACACTTCAAATGAATGTAAATGCGACACTTCCTTGCAAGGAAATAGCGTTTGCAGATGTCTACGTATCGAAGCAATAGAGTTCAAATGCTTCTTAAAACGAGACATTGCATTTCATATCTATGTTTCATGATAAGATATATTATTCATTGCGAAGTGTTATGTATTCCACGTCTACACTTCAAATGAATGTGAATGTGACACTTCCTCGCTAGGAAATAGCGTTTGCAGATGTCTGCGTATCGTAGCAGTAGAGTTCTAATGCTTCTTAAAACGCTATATCGCATCTCATTTCTATGTTTCATGGTAAGATACAATATGATTTGCGAAGTGTTATGTATTCCTCGTCTACACTTCAAATGAGTGTGAATGCGACACTTTCTCGCTAGGAAATAGCGTTTGCAGATGTCTACGTATCGAAGCAATAGAGTTCTAATGCTTCTTAAAACGCGATATCGCATCTCATTTCTATGTTTCATGGTAAGATATAATATGATTTGCGAAGTGTTATGTATTCCACGTCTACACTTCAAATGAATGTGAATGTGACACTTCCTCGCTAGGAAATAGCGTTTGCAGATGACTGCGTATCGTAGCAGTAGAGTTCTAATGCTTCTTAAAACGCTATATCGCATCTCATTTCTATGTTTCATGGTAAGATACAATATGATTTGCGAAGTGTTATGTATTCCTCGTCTACACTTCAAATGAGTGTGAATGCGACACTTTCTCGCTAGGAAATAGCGTTTGCAGATGTCTACGTATCGAAGCAATAGAGTTCAAATGCTTCATAGAACGAGATATTGCATCTCATATTTATGTTTCATGATAAGATATAATATTCATTGCGAAGTGTTATGCATTCCTCGCCTACGATTCAAATGAATGTAAATGCAACACTTCCTTGCAAGGAAATAGCGTTCGCAGATGTCTACGTATCGAAGCAATAGAGTTCAAATGCATCTTAAAACGAGATATTGCAGCTCATATCTATGTTTCATGATAAGATATAATATTCATTGCGAAGTGTTATGCATTCCTCGTCTACGATTAAAATGAATGAAAATGCGACACTTCCTTGCAAGGAAATAGCGTTTGCAGATGTCTACGTATCGTAGCAATAGAGTTCTAATGCTTCTTAAAACGCGATATCGCATCTCATTTCTATGTTTCATGGTAAGATATAATATGATTTGCGGAGTGTTATGTATTCCTCGTCTACACTTCAAATGAATGTAAATGCGACACTTCCTTGCAAGGAAATAGCGTTTGCAGATGTCTACGTATCGAAGCATTGGATTTCTGATGCTTCTTAAAACGCGATATCGCATCTCATTTCTATGTTTCATGGTAAGATATAATATGAATTGCGAAGTGTTATGTATTCTTCGTCTACACTTCAAATGAATGTAAATGCGACACTTCTTTGCAAGGAAATAGCGTTTGCAGATGTCTACGTATTGTTGCAATAGAGTTCTTATGATTCTTAAAACGCGATATCGCATCTCATTTCTATGTTTCATGGTAAGGTATAATATGATTTGCCGAGTGTTATGTATTCCTCGTCTACACTTCAAATGAATGTAAATGCGACACTTCCTTGCAAGGAAATAGCGTTTGCAGATGTCTACGTATCGTAGCAATAGTGTTCTTATGATTCTTAAAACGCGATATCGCATCTCATTTCTATGTTTCATGGTAAGATATAATATGATTTGCGAAGTGTTATGTATTCCTCGTCTACACATCAAATGAATGTAAATGCGACACTTCCTTGCAAGGAAATAGCGTTTGCAGATGTCTACGTATCGTAGAAATAGTGTTCTTATGATTCTTAAAACGCGATATCGCATCTCATTTCTATGTTTCATGGTAAGATATAATATGATTTGCGAAGTATTATGTATTCCTCGTCTACACATCAAATGAATGTAAATGCGACACTTCCTTGCAAGGAAATAGCGTTTGCAGATGTCTACGTATCGTAGCAATAGAGTTCTTATGATTCTTAAAACGCGATATCGCATCTCATTTCTATGTTTCATGGTAAGATATTATATGATTTGCGAACTGTTGTGTATTCCTCGTCTACACTTCAAATGAATGTAAATGCGACACTTCCTTGCAAGGAAATAGCGTTTGCAGATGTCTACGTATCGAAGCAATAGAGTTCAAATGCTTCTTAAAACGAGATATTGCATTTCATATCTATGTTTCATGATAAGAAATAATATTCATTGCGAAGTGTTATGCATTCCTCGTCTACGATTAAAATGAATGAAATGCGACACTTCCTTCCAAGGAAATAGCGTTTGCAGATGTCTACGTATCGTAGCAATAGAGTTCTTATGATTCTTAAAACGCGATATCGCATCTCATTTCTATGTATCATGGTAAGGTATAATATGATTTGCGAAGTGTTATGTATCCGTCCTCTGCACTTCAAATGAATGTAAATGCGACACTTTCTCGCAAGGAACTAGCGTTTGCAGATGTCTACGTATCTTAACAATAGAGTTCTTATGATTCTTAAAACGCGATATCGCATCACACTTCTATGTTTCATGGTAAGATATAATATGATTTGCGGAGTGTTATGTATTCCTCGTCTACACTTCAAACGAATGTGAATGCCACACTTCCTCGCTAGGAAATAGCGTTTGCAGATGTCTACGTATCGAAGCAATATAGTTCTAATGCTTCTTAAAACGCGATATCGCATCTCATTTCTATGTTTCATGGTAAGGTATAATATGAGTTGCGAAGTGTTATGTATTCCTCGTCTACACTTCAAATGAATGTAAATGCGACACTTTCTTGCAAGGAAACAGCGTTTGCAGATGTCTACGTATCGTAGCAATGGATTTCTGATGCTTCTTAAAACGCGATATCGCATCTCATTTCTATGTTTCATGGTAAGATATAATATGATTTGCGAAGTGTTATGTATTCCTCGTCTACACTACAAATGAATGTGAATGCGACACTTCCTCGCTAGGAAATAGCGTTAGCTGATGTCTGCGTATCGTAGCAGTAGATTTCTAATGCTTCTTAAAACGCGATATCGCATCTCATTTCTATGTTTCATGGTAAGATAGAATATGATTTGCGAATTGTTATGTATTCCTCGTCTACACTTCAAATGAATGTAAATGCGACACTTTCTTGCAAGGAAATGGCGTTTGCAGATGTCTACGTATCGTAGCATTGGATTTCTGATGCTTCTTAAAACGCGATATCGCATCTCATTTCTATGTTTCATGGTAAGATAGAATATGATTTGCGAATTGTTATGTATTCCTCGTCTACACTTCAAATGAATGTAAATGCGACACTTTCTTGCAAGGAAATAGCGTTTGCAGATGTCTACGTATCGTAGCATTGGATTTCTGATGCTTCTTAAAACGCGATATCGCATCTCATTTCTATGTTTCATGGTAAGATATAATATGAATTGCGAGGTGTTATGTATTCCTCGTCTACACTTCAAATGAATGTAAATGCGACACTTCCTTGCAAGGAAATAGCGTTTGCAGATGTCTACGTATCGTAGCAATAGAGTTCTTATGATTCTTAAAACGCGATATCGCATCTCATTTCTATGTTTCATGGTAAGATATTATATGATTTGCGAACTGTTGTGTATTCCTCGTCTACTCTTCAAATGAATGTAAATGCGACACTTCCTTGCAAGGAAATAGCGTTTGCAGATGTCTACGTAACGAAGCAATAGAGTTCAAATGCTTCTTAAAACGAGATATTGCATCTCATATCTATGTTTCATGATAAGATATAATATTCATTGCGAAGTGTTATGTATTCCTCGTCTACACTTCAAATGAATGAAAATGCGACACTTCCTCGCTAGGAAAGAGCGTTTGCAGATGTCTGCGTATCGTAGCAGTAGAGTTCTAATGCTTCTTAAAACGAGATATTGCATCTCATTTCTATGTTTCATGGTAAGATAAATTATGATTTGCGAAGTGTTATGTATTCCTCGTCTACACATCAAATGAATGTAAATGCGACACTTCCTTGCAAGGAAATAGCGTTTGCAGATGTCTACGTATCGATGCAATAGAGTTCAAATGCTTCTTAAAACGAGATATTGCATTTCATATCTATGTTTCATGATAAGATATAATATTCATTGCGAAGAATGCGACACTTCCTTGCAAGGAAATAGCGTTCGCAGATGTCTACGTATCGTAGCAATAGAGTTCTAATGTTCCTTAAAACGCGATATCGCATCTCATTTCTATGTTTCATGGTAAGATATAATATGATTTGCGAAGTGTTATGTATTCCTCGTCTACACTTCAAATGAATGTGAATGCGACACTTCCTTGCAAGGAAATGGCGTTTGCAGATGTCTACGTAACGAAGCAATAGAGTTCAAATGCTTCTTAAAACGAGATATTGCATCTCATATCTATGTTTCATGATAAGATATAATATTCATTGCGAAGTGTTATGTATTCCTCGTCTACACTTCAAATGAATGAAAATGCGACACTTCCTCGCTAGGAAAGAGGCGTTTGCAGATGTCTGCGTATCGTAGCAGTAGAGTTCTAATGCTTCTTAAAACGAGATATTGCATCTCATTTCTATGTTTCATGGTAAGATAAATTATGATTTGCGAAGTGTTATGTATTCCTCGTCCACACATCAAATGAATGTAAATGCGACACTTCCTTGCAAGGAAATACGCGTTTGCAGATGTCTACGTATCGATGCAATAGAGTTCAAATGCTTCTTAAAACGAGATATTGCATTTCATATCTATGTTTCATGATAAGATATATATATTCATTGCGAAGTGTTATGCAATTCCTCGTCTACGATTAAAATGAATGAAAATGCGACACTTCCTCGCTAGGAAAGAGCGTTTGCAGATGTCTGCGTATCGTAGCAGTAGAGTTCTAATGCTTCTTAAAACGAGATATTGCATCTCATTTCTATGTTTTCATGGTAAGATATATTATGATTTGCGAAGTGTTATGTATTCCTCGTCTACACATCAAATGAATGTAAATGCGACACTTGCCTTGCAAGGAAATAGCGTTTGCAGATGTCTACGTATCGCAGCAATAGAGTTCTTATGATTCTTAAAACGCGATATCGCATCTCATTTCTATGTTTCATGTAAGGTATAATATGATATGCGAAGTGTTATGTATCCGTCGTCTACACTTCAAATGAATGTAAATGCGACACTTCCTCGCTAGGAAATATCGTTTGCAGATGTCTACGTATCGTAGCAATGGATTTCTGATGCTTCTTAAAGCGCGATATCGCATCTCACTTCTATGTTTCATGGTAAGATATAATATGATTTGCGAAGTGTCATGTATTCCTCGTCCACACTTCAAATGAATGTAAATGCGACACTTCCTTGCAAGGAAATAGCGTTTGCAGATGTCTACGTATCGTTGCAATAGAGTTCTTATGATTTCTTAAAACGCGATATCGTATCTCATTTCTATGTTTCATGGTAAGATATAATATGATTTGCGGAGTGTTATGTATTCCTCGTCTACACTTCAAATGAATGTAAATGCGACACTTCCTTGCAAGGAAATAGCGTTTGCAGATGTCTACGTATCGTAGCAATAGTGTTCTTATGATTCTTAAAACGCGATAATCGCATCTCATTTCTATGTTTCATGGTAAGATATAATATGATTTGCGAAGTGTTATGTATTCCTCGTCTACACATCAATGAATGTAAATGCGACACTTCCTTGCAAGGAAATAGCGTTTGCAGATGTCTACGTATCGTAGGCAATAGAGTTCTTATGATTCTTAAAACGCGATATCGCATCTCATTTCTACGTGTCATGGTAAGATATTATATGATTCGCGAACTGTTGTGTATTCCTCGTCAATACTTCAAATGAATGTAAATGCGACACTTCCTTGCAAGGAAATAGCGTTTGCAGATGTCTACGTATCGATGCAATAGAGTTCAAATGATTCTTAAAAACGAGATATTGCATTTCATATCTATGTTTCATGATAAGATATAATATTCATTGCGAAGTGTTATGCATTCCTCGTCTACGATTAAAATGAATGAAAATGCGACACTTCCTTGCAAGGAAATAGCGTTCGCAGATGTCTACGTATCGTAGCAATAGAGTTCTAATGTTCCTTAAAACGCGATATCGCATCTCATTTCTATGTTTCATGGTAAGATATAATATGATTTGCGAAGTGTTATGTATTCCTCGTCTACACTTCAAATGAATGTAAATGCGACACTTCCTTACAAGGAAATAGCGTTTGCAGATGTCTACGTATCGAAGCAATAGAGTTCAAATGCTTCTTAAAACGAGATATTGCATCTCATTTCTATGTGTTTCATGGTAAGATATATATGTTTCATGGTAAGATATAATATGATTTGCGGATGTTATGTATTCCTCGTCTACACTTCAAATGAATGTAAATGCGACACTTCCTTGCAAGGAAATAGCGTTTGCAGATGTCTACGTATCGAAGCAATATTGTTCAAGTGCTTCTTATAACGCGATATCGCATCTCATTTCTATGTTTCATGGTAAGATATATTATGGTTTGCGAAGTGTTATGTATTCCTCGTCTACACATCAAAATGAATGTAAATGCGACACTTCCTTGCAAGGAAATAGCGTTTGCAGATGTCTACGTATCGTAGCATTGGATTTCTGATGCTTCTTAAACGCGATATCGCATCTCATTCTATGTTTCATGGTAAGATATAATATGAATTGCGAAGTGTTATGTATTCCTCGTCTACACTTCAAATGAATGTAAATGCGACACTTCTTTGCAAGGAAAATAGCGTTTGCAGATGTCTACGTATTGTTGCAATAGGAGTTCTTATGATTCTTTAAACGCGATATCGCATCTCATTTCTATGTTTCATGGTAAGGTATAATATGATTTGCGGAGTGTTATGTATTCCTCGTCTACACTTCAAATGAATGTAAATGCGACACTTCCTTGCAAGGAAATAGCGTGTTGCAGATGTCTACGTATCGTAGCAATAGTGTTTTTATGATTCTTAAAACGCGATATCGCATCTCATTTCTATGTTTCATGGTAAGATATAATATGATTTTGGACGTAAGGTGTTATGTATTCCTCGTCTACACATCAAATGAATGTAAATGCGACACTTCCTTGCAAGGAAATAGCGTTTGCAGATGTCTACGTATCGTAGCAATAGAGTTCTTATGATTCTTAAAACGCGAAATCGCATCTCATTTCTATGTTTCATGGTAAGGTATAATATGATATGCGAAGTGTTATGTATCCGTCGTCTACACTTCAAATGAATGTAAATGCGACACTTTCTTGCAAGGAAATAGCGTTTGCAGATGTCTACGTATCGAAGCAATAGAGTTCAAATGCTTCTTAAAACGAGGTATTGCATCTTATATCTATGTTTCATGATAAGATATATTATTCATTGCGAAGTGTTATGTATTCCACGTCTACACTTCAAATGAATGTGAATGTGACACTTCCTCGCTAGGAAATAGCGTTTGCAGATGTCTGCGTATCGTAGCAGTAGAGTTCTAATGCTTCTTAAAACGCTATATCGCATCTCATTTCTATGTTTCATGGTAAGATACAATATGATTTGCGAAGTGTTACGTATTCCTCGTCTACACTTCAAATGAGTGTGAATGCGACACTTTCTCGCTAGGAAATAGCGTTTGCAGATGTCTACGTATCGAAGCAATAGAGTTCTAATGCTTCTTAAAACGCGATATCGCATCTCATTTCTATGTTTCATGGTAAGATATAATATGATTTGCGAAGTGTTATGTATTCCACGTCTACACTTCAAATGAATGTGAATGTGACACTTCCTCGCTAGGAAATAGCGTTTGCAGATGACTGCGTATCGTAGCAGTAGAGTTCTAATGCTTCTTAAAACGCTATATCGCATCTCATTTCTATGTTTCATGGTAAGATACAATATGATTTGCGAAGTGTTATGTATTCCTCGTCTACACTTCAAATGAGTGTGAATGCGACACTTTCTCGCTAGGAAATAGCGTTTGCAGATGTCTACGTATCGAAGCAATAGAGTTCAAATGCTTCATAGAACGAGATATTGCATCTCATATTTATGTTTCATGATAAGATATAATATTCATTGCGAAGTGTTATGCATTCCTCGCCTACGATTCAAATGAATGTAAATGCAACACTTCCTTGCAAGGAAATAGCGTTCGCAGATGTCTACGTATCGAAGCAATAGAGTTCAAATGCTTCTTAAAACGAGATATTGCAACTCATATCTATGTTTCATGATAAGATATAATATTCATTGCGAAGTGTTATGCATTCCTCGTCTACGATTAAAATGAATGAAAATGCGACACTTCCTTGCAAGGAAATAGCGTTTGCAGATGTCTACGTATCGTAGCAATAGAGTTCTAATGCTTCTTAAAACGCGATATCGCATCTCATTTCTATGTTTCATGGTAAGATATAATATGATTTGCGGAGTGTTATGTATTCCTCGTCTACACATCAAATGAATGTAAATGCGACACTTCCTTGCAAGGAAATAGCGTTTGCAGATGTCTACGTATCGTAGCAATAGAGTTCTTATGATTCTTAAAACGCGATATCGCATCTCATTTCTATGTTTCATGGTAAGATATTATATGATTTGCGAACTGTTGTGTATTCCCCGTCTACACTTCAAATGAATGTAAATGCGACACTTCCTTGCAAGGAAATAGCGTTTGCAGATGTCTACGTATCGAAGCAATAGAGTTCAAATGCTTCTTAAAACGCGATATCGCATCTCATTTCTATGTTTCATGGTAAGATATAATATGATTTGCGAAGTGTTATGTATTCCACGTCTACACTTCAAATGAATGTGAATGTGACACTTCCTCGCTAGGAAATAGCGTTTGCAGATGACTGCGTATCGTAGCAGTAGAGTTCTAATGCTTCTTAAAACGCTATATCGCATCTCATTTCTATGTTTCATGGTAAGATACAATATGATTTGCGAAGTGTTATGTATTCCTCGTCTACACTTCAAATGAGTGTGAATGCGACACTTTCTCGCTAGGAAATAGCGTTTGCAGATGTCTACGTATCGAAGCAATAGAGTTCAAATGCTTCATAGAACGAGATATTGCATCTCATATTTATGTTTCATGATAAGATATAATATTCATTGCGAAGTGTTATGCATTCCTCGCCTACGATTCAAATGAATGTAAATGCAACACTTCCTTGCAAGGAAATAGCGTTCGCAGATGTCTACGTATCGAAGCAATAGAGTTCAAATGCATCTTAAAACGAGATATTGCAGCTCATATCTATGTTTCATGATAAGATATAATATTCATTGCGAAGTGTTATGCATTCCTCGTCTACGATTAAAATGAATGAAAATGCGACACTTCCTTGCAAGGAAATAGCGTTTGCAGATGTCTACGTATCGTAGCAATAGAGTTCTAATGCTTCTTAAAACGCGATATCGCATCTCATTTCTATGTTTCATGGTAAGATATAATATGATTTGCGGAGTGTTATGTATTCCTCGTCAACACTTCAAATGAATGTAAATGCGACACTTCCTTGCAAGGAAATAGCGTTTGCAGATGTCTACGTATCGAAGCATTGGATTTCTGATGCTTCTTAAAACGCGATATCGCATCTCATTTCTATGTTTCATGGTAAGATATAATATGAATTGCGAAGTGTTATGTATTCTTCGTCTACACTTCAAATGAATGTAAATGCGACACTTCTTTGCAAGGAAATAGCGTTTGCAGATGTCTACGTATTGTTGCAATAGAGTTCTTATGATTCTTAAAACGCGATATCGCATCTCATTTCTATGTTTCATGGTAAGGTATAATATGATTTGCCGAGTGTTATGTATTCCTCGTCTACACTTCAAATGAATGTAAATGCGACACTTCCTTGCAAGGAAATAGCGTTTGCAGATGTCTACGTATCGTAGCAATAGTGTTCTTATGATTCTTAAAACGCGATATCGCATCTCATTTCTATGTTTCATGGTAAGATATAATATGATTTGCGAAGTGTTATGTATTCCTCGTCTACACATCAAATGAATGTAAATGCGACACTTCCTTGCAAGGAAATAGCGTTTGCAGATGTCTACGTATCGTAGAAATAGTGTTCTTATGATTCTTAAAACGCGATATCGCATCTCATTTCTATGTTTCATGGTAAGATATAATATGATTTGCGAAGTATTATGTATTCCTCGTCTACACATCAAATGAATGTAAATGCGACACTTCCTTGCAAGGAAATAGCGTTTGCAGATGTCTACGTATCGTAGCAATAGAGTTCTTATGATTCTTAAAACGCGATATCGCATCTCATTTCTATGTTTCATGGTAAGATATTATATGATTTGCGAACTGTTGTGTATTCCTCGTCTACACTTCAAATGAATGTAAATGCGACACTTCCTTGCAAGGAAATAGCGTTTGCAGATGTCTACGTATCGAAGCAATAGAGTTCAAATGCTTCTTAAAACGAGATATTGCATTTCATATCTATGTTTCATGATAAGAAATAATATTCATTGCGAAGTGTTATGCATTCCTCGTCTACGATTAAAATGAATGAAATGCGACACTTCCTTCCAAGGAAATAGCGTTTGCAGATGTCTACGTATCGTAGCAATAGAGTTCTTATGATTCTTAAAACGCGATATCGCATCTCATTTCTATGTATCATGGTAAGGTATAATATGATTTGCGAAGTGTTATGTATCCGTCCTCTGCACTTCAAATGAATGTAAATGCGACACTTTCTCGCAAGGAACTAGCGTTTGCAGATGTCTACGTATCTTAACAATAGAGTTCTTATGATTCTTAAAACGCGATATCGCATCACACTTCTATGTTTCATGGTAAGATATAATATGATTTGCGGAGTGTTATGTATTCCTCGTCTACACTTCAAACGAATGTGAATGCCACACTTCCTCGCTAGGAAATAGCGTTTGCAGATGTCTACGTATCGAAGCAATATAGTTCTAATGCTTCTTAAAACGCGATATCGCATCTCATTTCTATGTTTCATGGTAAGGTATAATATGAGTTGCGAAGTGTTATGTATTCCTCGTCTACACTTCAAATGAATGTAAATGCGACACTTTCTTGCAAGGAAACAGCGTTTGCAGATGTCTACGTATCGTAGCAATGGATTTCTGATGCTTCTTAAAACGCGATATCGCATCTCATTTCTATGTTTCATGGTAAGATATAATATGATTTGCGAAGTGTTATGTATTCCTCGTCTACACTACAAATGAATGTGAATGCGACACTTCCTCGCTAGGAAATAGCGTTAGCTGATGTCTGCGTATCGTAGCAGTAGATTTCTAATGCTTCTTAAAACGCGATATCGCATCTCATTTCTATGTTTCATGGTAAGATAGAATATGATTTGCGAATTGTTATGTATTCCTCGTCTACACTTCAAATGAATGTAAATGCGACACTTTCTTGCAAGGAAATGGCGTTTGCAGATGTCTACGTATCGTAGCATTGGATTTCTGATGCTTCTTAAAACGCGATATCGCATCTCATTTCTATGTTTCATGGTAAGATAGAATATGATTTGCGAATTGTTATGTATTCCTCGTCTACACTTCAAATGAATGTAAATGCGACACTTTCTTGCAAGGAAATAGCGTTTGCAGATGTCTACGTATCGTAGCATTGGATTTCTGATGCTTCTTAAAACGCGATATCGCATCTCATTTCTATGTTTCATGGTAAGATATAATATGAATTGCGAGGTGTTATGTATTCCTCGTCTACACTTCAAATGAATGTAAATGCGACACTTCCTTGCAAGGAAATAGCGTTTGCAGATGTCTACGTATCGTAGCAATAGAGTTCTTATGATTCTTAAAACGCGATATCGCATCTCATTTCTATGTTTCATGGTAAGATATTATATGATTTGCGAACTGTTGTGTATTCCTCGTCTACTCTTCAAATGAATGTAAATGCGACACTTCCTTGCAAGGAAATAGCGTTTGCAGATGTCTACGTAACGAAGCAATAGAGTTCAAATGCTTCTTAAAACGAGATATTGCATCTCATATCTATGTTTCATGATAAGATATAATATTCATTGCGAAGTGTTATGTATTCCTCGTCTACACTTCAAATGAATGAAAATGCGACACTTCCTCGCTAGGAAAGAGCGTTTGCAGATGTCTGCGTATCGTAGCAGTAGAGTTCTAATGCTTCTTAAAACGAGATATTGCATCTCATTTCTATGTTTCATGGTAAGATAAATTATGATTTGCGAAGTGTTATGTATTCCTCGTCTACACATCAAATGAATGTAAATGCGACACTTCCTTGCAAGGAAATAGCGTTTGCAGATGTCTACGTATCGATGCAATAGAGTTCAAATGCTTCTTAAAACGAGATATTGCATTTCATATCTATGTTTCATGATAAGATATAATATTCATTGCGAAGTGTTATGCATTCCTCGTCTACGATTAAAATGAATGAAAATGCGACACTTCCTTGCAAGGAAATAGCGTTCGCAGATGTCTACGTATCGTAGCAATAGAGTTCTAATGTTCCTTAAAACGCGATATCGCATCTCATTTCTATGTTTCATGGTAAGATATAATATGATTTGCGAAGTGTTATGTATTCCTCGTCTACACTTCAAATGAATGTGAATGCGACACTTCCTCGCTAGGAAAGAGCGTTTGCAGATGTCTGCGTATCGTAGCAGTAGAGTTCTAATGCTTCTTAAAACCAGATATTGCATCTCATTTCTATGTTTCATGGTAAGATATATTATGATTTGCGAAGTGTTATGTATTCCTCGTCTACACATCAAATGAATGTAAATGCGACACTTCCTTGCAAGGAAATAGCGTTTGCAGATGTCTACGTATCGCAGCAATAGAGTTCTTATGATTCTTCAAACGCGATATCGCATCTCATTTCTATGTTTCATGGTAAGATATAATATGATTTGCGAAGTGTTATGTATTCCTCGTCTACACTTCAAATGAATGTGAATGCGACACTTCCTCGCTAGGAAAGAGCGTTTGCAGATGTCTGCGTATCGTAGCAGTAGAGTTCTAATGCTTCTTAAAACGAGATATTGCATCTCATTTCTATGTTTCATGGTAAGATATATTATGATTTGCGAAGTGTTATGTATTCCTCGTCTACACATCAAATGAATGTAAATGCGACACTTCCTTGCAAGGAAATAGCGTTTGCAGATGTCTACGTATCGCAGCAATAGAGTTCTTATGATTCTTAAAACGCGATATCGCATCTCATTTCTATGTTTCATGGTAAGGTATAATATGATATGCGAAGTGTTATGTATCCGTCGTCTACACTTCAAATGAATGTAAATGCGACACTTCCTCGCTAGGAAATATCGTTTGCAGATGTCTACGTATCGTAGCAATGGATTTCTGATGCTTCTTAAAGCGCGATATCGCATCTCACTTCTATGTTTCATGGTAAGATATAATATGATTTGCGAAGTGTCATGTATTCCTCGTCCACACTTCAAATGAATGTAAATGCGACACTTCCTTGCAAGGAAATAGCGTTTGCAGATGTCTACGTATCGTTGCAATAGAGTTCTTATGATTCTTAAAACGCGATATCGTATCTCATTTCTATGTTTCATGGTAAGATATAATATGATTTGCGGAGTGTTATATATTCCTCGTCTACACTTCAAATGAATGTAAATGCGACACTTCCTTGCAAGGAAATAGCGTTTGCAGATGTCTACGTATCGTAGCAATAGTGTTCTTATGATTCTTAGAACGCGATATCGCATCTCATTTCTATGTTTCATGGTAAGATATAATATGATTTGCGAAGTGTTATGTATTCCTCGTCTACACATCAAATGAATGTAAATGCGACACTTCCTTGCAAGGAAATAGCGTTTGCAGATGTCTACGTATCGAAGCAATATTGTTCAAATGCTTCTTAAAACGCGATATCGCATCTCATTTCTATGTTTCATGGTAAGATATATTATGGTTTGCGAAGTGTTATGTATTCCTCGTCTACACATCAAATGAATGTAAATGCGACACTTCCTTGCAAGGAAATAGCGTTTGCAGATGTCTACGTATCGTAGCATTGGATTTCTGATGCTTCTTAAAACGCGATATCGCATCTCATTTCTATGTTTCATGGTAAGATATAATATGAATTGCGAAGTGTTATGTATTCCTCGTCTACACTTCAAATGAATGTAAATGCGACACTTCTTTGCAAGGAAATAGCGTTTGCAGATGTCTACGTATTGTTGCAATAGAGTTCTTATGATTCTTAAAACGCGATATCGCATCTCATTTCTATGTTTCATGGTAAGGTATAATATGATTTGCGGAGTGTTATGTATTCCTCGTCTACACTTCAAATGAATGTAAATGCGACACTTCCTTGCAAGGAAATAGCGTTTGCAGATGTCTACGTATCGTAGCAATAGTGTTTTTATGATTCTTAAAACGCGATATCGCATCTCATTTCTATGTTTCATGGTAAGATATAATATGATTTGCGTAGTGTTATGTATTCCTCGTCTACACATCAAATGAATGTAAATGCGACACTTCCTTGCAAGGAAATAGCGTTTGCAGATGTCTACGTATCGTAGCAATAGAGTTCTCATGATTCTTAAAACGCGAAATCGCATCTCATTTCTATGTTTCATGGTAAGGTATAATATGATATGCGAAGTGTTATGTATCCGTCGTCTACACTTCAAATGAATGTAAATGCGACACTTTCTTGCAAGGAAATAGCGTTTGCAGATGTCTACGTATCGAAGCAATAGAGTTCAAATGCTTCTTAAAACGAGATATTGCATCTTATATCTATGTTTCATGATAAGATATAATATTCATTGCGAAGTGTTATGCATTCCTCGTCTACGATTCAAATGAATGAAAATGCGACACTTCCTTGCAAGGAAATAGCGTTTGCAGATGTCTACGTATCGTAGCAATAGAGTTCTAATGCTTCTTAAAACGCGATATCGCATCTCATTTCTATGTTTCATGGTAAGATAGAATATGATTTGCGAAGTGTTATATATTCCTCGTCTACACATCAAATGAATGTAAATGCGACACTTCCTTGCAAGGAAATAGCGTTTGCAGATGTCTACGTATCGTAGCAATAGAGTTCTTATGATTCTTAAAACGCGATATCGCATCTCATTTCTATGTTTCATGGTAAGGTATAATATGATATGCGAAGTGTTATGTATCCGTCGTCTACACTTCAAATGAATGTAAATGCGTCACTTTCTTGCAAGGAAATAGCGTTTGCAGATGTCTACGTATTGTTGCAATAGAGTTCTTATGATTCTTAAAACGCGATATCGCATCTCATTTCTATGTTTCATGGTAAGGTATAATATGATTTGCGGAGTGTTATGTATTCCTCGTCTGCACTTCAAATGAATGTAAATGCGACACTTCCTTGCAAGGAAATAGCGTTTGCAGATGTCTACGTATCGTAGCAATAGTGTTCTTATGATTCTTAAAAGGCGATATCGCATCTCATTTCTATGTTTCATGGTAAGATATAATATGATTTGCGAAGTGTTATGTATTCCTCGTCTACACATCAAATGAATGTAAATGCGACACTTCCTTGCAAGGAAATAGCGTTTGCAGATGTCTACGTATCGTAGCAATAGAGTTCTTATGATTCTTAAAACGCGATATCGCATCTCATTTCTATGTTTCATGGTAAGGTATAATATGATATGCGAAGTGTTATGTATCCGTCGTCTACACTTCAAATGAATGTAAATGCGACACTTTCTTGCAAGGAAATAGCGTTTGCAGATGTCTACGTCTCGTAGCATTGTATTTCTGATGCTTCTTAAAACGCGATATCGCATCTCATTTCTATGTTTCATGGTAAGATATAATATGATTTGCGAAGTGTTATGTATTCCTCGTCTACACTTCAAATGAATGTAAATGCGACACTTCCTTGCAAGGAAATAGCGTTTGCAGATGTCTACGTATCGAAGCAATAGAGTTCTAATGCTTCTTAAAACGCGATATCGCATCTCATTTCTATGTTTCATGGTAAGATATAATATGATTTGCGAAGTGTTATGTATTCCTCGTCTACACATCAAATGAATGTAAATGCGACACTTCCTTGCAAGGAAATAGCGTTTGCAGATGTCTACGTATCGTAGCAATAGAGTTCTTATGATTCTTAAAACGCGATATCGCATCACATTTCTATGTTTCATGGTAAGATATAATATGATTTGCGGAGTGTTATGTATTCCTCGTCTACACTTCAAATGAATGTGAATGCCACACTTCCTCGCTAGGAAATAGCGTTTGCAGATGTCTACGTATCGAAGCAATAGAGTTCTAATGCTTCTTAAAACGCGATATCGCATCTCATTTCTATGTTTCATGGTAAGGTATAATATGAGTTGCGAAGTGTTATGTATTCCTCGTCTACACTTCAAATGAATGTAAATGCGACACTTTCTTGCAAGGAAATAGCGTTTGCAGATGTCTACGTATCGTAGCAATGGATTTCTGATGCTTCTTAAAACGCGATATGGCATCTCATTTCTATGTTTCATGGTAAGATATAATATGATTTGCGAATTGTCATGTATTCCTCGTTCACACTTCAAATGAATGTGAATGCGACACTTCCTCGCTAGGAAATAGCGTTTGCAGATGTCTACGTATCGTAGCAGTTGAATTCTAATGCCTCTTAAAACGCGATATCGCATCTCATTTCTATGTTTCATGGTAAGATATAATATGATTTGCGATGTGTTATGTATTCCTCGTCTACACACCAAATGAATGTAAATGCGACACTTCCTTGCAAGGAAATAGCTTTTGCAGATGTCTACGTGTCGTAGCAATGGCTTTCTGATGCTTCTTAAAACGCGATATCGCATGTCATTTCTATGTTTCATGGTAAGATATAATATGATTTGCGAAGTGTTATGTATTCCTCTTCTACACTTCAAATGAATATAAATGCGACACTTCTTTGCAAGGAAATAGCGTTTGCAGATGTCTACGTATCGAAGCAATAGAGTTCTATAGATTCTTAAAACGCGATATTGCATCTCATTTCTATGTTTCATGGTAAGATATAATATGATTTGCGAAGTGTTATGTATTCCACGTCTACACTTCAAATGAATGTAAATGCGACACTTCTTTGCAAGGAAATAGCGTTTGCAGATGTCTACGTATCGTAGCAATAGAGTTCTTATGATTCTTAAAACGCGATATCGCATCTCATTTCTATGTGTCATGGTAAGATACAATATGATTTGCGAAGTGTTATGTATTCCTCGTCTACACTTCAAATGAATGTGAATGCGACACTTCCTCGCTAGGAAATAGTGTTTGCAGATGTCTACGTATCGAAGCAATAGAGTTCAAATGCTTCTTAAAACGAGAAATTGCATCTCATATATATGTTTCATGATAAGATATAATATTCATTGCGAAGTGTTATGCATTCCTCGTCTACGATTCAAATGAATGTAAATGCGACACTTCCTTGCAAGGAAATAGCATTTGCAGATGTCTACGTATCGTAGCAGTAGAGTTCTAATGCTTCTTAAAACGCGATATCGCATCTCATTTCTATGTTTCATGGTAAGATATAATATGATTTGCGAAGTGTTATGTATTCCTCGTCTACACTTCAAATGAATGTAAATGCGACACTTCTTTGCAATGAAATATCGTTTGCAGATGTCTACGTATCGTTGCAATAGAGTTTTTATGATTCTTAAATCGCGATATCGCATCACATTTCTATGTTTCATGGTAAGATATAATATGATTTGCGGAGTGTTATGTATTCCTCGTCTACACTTCAAATGAATGTAAATGCGACACTTCCTTGCAAGGAAATAGCGTTTGCAGATGTCCACGTATCGAAGCAATAGAGTTCAAATGCTTCTTAAAACGAGATACTGCATCTCATATCTATGTTTCATGATAAGATATAATATTCATTGCGAAGTGTTATGCATACCTCGTCTACGATTCAAATGAATGTAAATGCGACACTTCCTTGCAAGGAAATAGCGTTTGCAAATGTCTACCTATCGTAGCAATAGTGTTCTAATGCTTCTTAAAACGCGATATCGCATCTCATTTCTATGTTTCATGGTAAGATATAATATGATTTGCGAAGTGTTATGTATTCCTCGTCTACACTTCAAATGAATGTGAATGTGACACTTCCTCGCTAGGAAATAGCGTTTGCAGATGTCTGCGTATCGTAGCAGTAGAGTTCTAATGCTTCTTAAAACGCGATATCGCATCTGATTTCTATGTTTCGTGGTAAGATACAATATGATTTGGGAAGTGTTCTGTATTCCTCGTCTACACTTCAAATGAATACGAATGCGACACTTCCTCGCTAGGAAATAGCGTTTGCAGATGTCTACGTATCGAAGCAATAGAGTTCAAATGCTTCTTAAAGCGCGATATCGCATCTCATTTCTATGTTTCATGGTAAGATA
The DNA here is from genome assembly GCF_050948175.1 of Xylocopa sonorina. Lineage (NCBI taxonomy): Eukaryota > Metazoa > Arthropoda > Insecta > Hymenoptera > Apidae > Xylocopa > Xylocopa sonorina. Next base: position 188,303 of record NW_027490303.1, read on the forward strand.
TAATACGATTTGCGAAGTGTTATGTATTCCTCGGCTACACTTCAAATGAATGTAAATGCGACACTTCTTTGCAAGGAAATAGCGATTGCAGATGTCTACGTATCGTAGCAGTAGAGTTCTTATGATTCTTAAAACGCGATATCGCATCTCATTTCTATGTTTCATGGTAAGATATAATATGATTTGCGGAGTGTTATGTATTCCTCGTCAACAATTCAAATGAATGCAAATGCGACACATCCTCGCTAGGAAATAGCGTTTGCAGATGTCTACGTATCGTAGCAAGTTGAGTTCTAATGCTTCTTAAAACGCGATATCGCATCTCATTTCTATGTTTCATGGTAAGATATAATATGATTTGCGAAGTGTTATGTATTCCTCGTCTACACATCAAATGAATGTAAATGCGACACTTCCTTGCAAGGAAATAGCGTTTGCAGATGTCTACGTATTGTTGCAATAGAGTTCCTATGATTCTTAAAACGCGATGTCGCATCTCATTTCTATGTTTCATGGTAAGGTATAATATGATTTGCGAAGTGTTATGTATCCGTCCTCTGCACTTCAAATGAATGTAAATGCGACACTTTCTCGCAAGGAACTAGCGTTTGCAGATGTCTACGTATCTTAACAATAGAGTTCTTATGATTCTTAAAACGCGATATCGCATCACACTTCTATGTTTCATGGTAAGATATAATATGATTTGCGGAGTGTTATGTATTCCTCGTCTACACTTCAAACGAATGTGAATGCCACACTTCCTCGCTAGGAAATAGCGTTTGCAGATGTCTACGTATCGAAGCAATATAGTTCTAATGCTTCTTAAAACGCGATATCGCATCTCATTTCTATGTTTCATGGTAAGGTATAATATGAGTTGCGAAGTGTTATGTATTCCTCGTCTACACTTCAAATGAATGTAAATGCGACACTTTCTTGCAAGGAAACAGCGTTTGCAGATGTCTACGTATCGTAGCAATGGATTTCTGATGCTTCTTAAAACGCGATATCGCATCTCATTTCTATGTTTCATGGTAAGATATAATATGATTTGCGAAGTGTTATGTATTCCTCGTCTACACTACAAATGAATGTGAATGCGACACTTCCTCGCTAGGAAATAGCGTTAGCTGATGTCTGCGTATCGTAGCAGTAGATTTCTAATGCTTCTTAAAACGCGATATCGCATCTCATTTCTATGTTTCATGGTAAGATAGAATATGATTTGCGAATTGTTATGTATTCCTCGTCTACACTTCAAATGAATGTAAATGCGACACTTTCTTGCAAGGAAATGGCGTTTGCAGATGTCTACGTATCGTAGCATTGGATTTCTGATGCTTCTTAAAACGCGATATCGCATCTCATTTCTATGTTTCATGGTAAGATAGAATATGATTTGCGAATTGTTATGTATTCCTCGTCTACACTTCAAATGAATGTAAATGCGACACTTTCTTGCAAGGAAATAGCGTTTGCAGATGTCTACGTATCGTAGCATTGGATTTCTGATGCTTCTTAAAACGCGATATCGCATCTCATTTCTATGTTTCATGGTAAGATATAATATGAATTGCGAGGTGTTATGTATTCCTCGTCTACACTTCAAATGAATGTAAATGCGACACTTCCTTGCAAGGAAATAGCGTTTGCAGATGTCTACGTATCGTAGCAATAGAGTTCTTATGATTCTTAAAACGCGATATCGCATCTCATTTCTATGTTTCATGGTAAGATATTATATGATTTGCGAACTGTTGTGTATTCCTCGTCTACTCTTCAAATGAATGTAAATGCGACACTTCCTTGCAAGGAAATAGCGTTTGCAGATGTCTACGTAACGAAGCAATAGAGTTCAAATGCTTCTTAAAACGAGATATTGCATCTCATATCTATGTTTCATGATAAGATATAATATTCATTGCGAAGTGTTATGTATTCCTCGTCTACACTTCAAATGAATGAAAATGCGACACTTCCTCGCTAGGAAAGAGCGTTTGCAGATGTCTGCGTATCGTAGCAGTAGAGTTCTAATGCTTCTTAAAACGAGATATTGCATCTCATTTCTATGTTTCATGGTAAGATAAATTATGATTTGCGAAGTGTTATGTATTCCTCGTCTACACATCAAATGAATGTAAATGCGACACTTCCTTGCAAGGAAATAGCGTTTGCAGATGTCTACGTATCGATGCAATAGAGTTCAAATGCTTCTTAAAACGAGACATTGCATTTCATATCTATGTTTCATGATAAGATATAATATTCATTGCGAAGTGTTATGCATTCCTCGTCTACGATTAAAATGAATGAAAATGCGACACTTCCTTGCAAGGAAATAGCGTTCGCAGATGTCTACGTATCGTAGCAATAGAGTTCTAATGTTCCTTAAAACGCGATATCGCATCTCATTTCTATGTTTCATGGTAAGATATAATATGATTTGCGAAGTGTTATGTATTCCTCGTCTACACTTCAAATGAATGTGAATGCGACACTTCCTCGCTAGGAAAGAGCGTTTGCAGATGTCTGCGTATCGTAGCAGTAGAGTTCTAATGCTTCTTAAAACCAGATATTGCATCTCATTTCTATGTTTCATGGTAAGATATATTATGATTTGCGAAGTGTTATGTATTCCTCGTCTACACATCAAATGAATGTAAATGCGACACTTCCTTGCAAGGAAATAGCGTTTGCAGATGTCTACGTATCGCAGCAATAGAGTTCTTATGATTCTTCAAACGCGATATCGCATCTCATTTCTATGTTTCATGGTAAGATATAATATGATTTGCGAAGTGTTATGTATTCCTCGTCTACACTTCAAATGAATGTGAATGCGACACTTCCTCGCTAGGAAAGAGCGTTTGCAGATGTCTGCGTATCGTAGCAGTAGAGTTCTAATGCTTCTTAAAACGAGATATTGCATCTCATTTCTATGTTTCATGGTAAGATATATTATGATTTGCGAAGTGTTATGTATTCCTCGTCTACACATCAAATGAATGTAAATGCGACACTTCCTTGCAAGGAAATAGCGTTTGCAGATGTCTACGTATCGCAGCAATAGAGTTCTTATGATTCTTAAAACGCGATATCGCATCTCATTTCTATGTTTCATGGTAAGGTATAATATGATATGCGAAGTGTTATGTATCCGTCGTCTACACTTCAAATGAATGTAAATGCGACACTTCCTCGCTAGGAAATATCGTTTGCAGATGTCTACGTATCGTAGCAATGGATTTCTGATGCTTCTTAAAGCGCGATATCGCATCTCACTTCTATGTTTCATGGTAAGATATAATATGATTTGCGAAGTGTCATGTATTCCTCGTCCACACTTCAAATGAATGTAAATGCGACACTTCCTTGCAAGGAAATAGCGTTTGCAGATGTCTACGTATCGTTGCAATAGAGTTCTTATGATTCTTAAAACGCGATATCGTATCTCATTTCTATGTTTCATGGTAAGATATAATATGATTTGCGGAGTGTTATATATTCCTCGTCTACACTTCAAATGAATGTAAATGCGACACTTCCTTGCAAGGAAATAGCGTTTGCAGATGTCTACGTATCGTAGCAATAGTGTTCTTATGATTCTTAGAACGCGATATCGCATCTCATTTCTATGTTTCATGGTAAGATATAATATGATTTGCGAAGTGTTATGTATTCCTCGTCTACACATCAAATGAATGTAAATGCGACACTTCCTTGCAAGGAAATAGCGTTTGCAGATGTCTACGTATCGAAGCAATATTGTTCAAATGCTTCTTAAAACGCGATATCGCATCTCATTTCTATGTTTCATGGTAAGATATATTATGGTTTGCGAAGTGTTATGTATTCCTCGTCTACACATCAAATGAATGTAAATGCGACACTTCCTTGCAAGGAAATAGCGTTTGCAGATGTCTACGTATCGTAGCATTGGATTTCTGATGCTTCTTAAAACGCGATATCGCATCTCATTTCTATGTTTCATGGTAAGATATAATATGAATTGCGAAGTGTTATGTATTCCTCGTCTACACTTCAAATGAATGTAAATGCGACACTTCTTTGCAAGGAAATAGCGTTTGCAGATGTCTACGTATTGTTGCAATAGAGTTCTTATGATTCTTAAAACGCGATATCGCATCTCATTTCTATGTTTCATGGTAAGGTATAATATGATTTGCGGAGTGTTATGTATTCCTCGTCTACACTTCAAATGAATGTAAATGCGACACTTCCTTGCAAGGAAATAGCGTTTGCAGATGTCTACGTATCGTAGCAATAGTGTTTTTATGATTCTTAAAACGCGATATCGCATCTCATTTCTATGTTTCATGGTAAGATATAATATGATTTGCGTAGTGTTATGTATTCCTCGTCTACACATCAAATGAATGTAAATGCGACACTTCCTTGCAAGGAAATAGCGTTTGCAGATGTCTACGTATCGTAGCAATAGAGTTCTCATGATTCTTAAAACGCGAAATCGCATCTCATTTCTATGTTTCATGGTAAGGTATAATATGATATGCGAAGTGTTATGTATCCGTCGTCTACACTTCAAATGAATGTAAATGCGACACTTTCTTGCAAGGAAATAGCGTTTGCAGATGTCTACGTATCGAAGCAATAGAGTTCAAATGCTTCTTAAAACGAGATATTGCATCTTATATCTATGTTTCATGATAAGATATAATATTCATTGCGAAGTGTTATGCATTCCTCGTCTACGATTCAAATGAATGAAAATGCGACACTTCCTTGCAAGGAAATAGCGTTTGCAGATGTCTACGTATCGTAGCAATAGAGTTCTAATGCTTCTTAAAACGCGATATCGCATCTCATTTCTATGTTTCATGGTAAGATAGAATATGATTTGCGAAGTGTTATGTATTCCTCGTCTACACATCAAATGAATGTAAATGCGACACTTCCTTGCAAGGAAATAGCGTTTGCAGATGTCTACGTATCGTAGCAATAGAGTTCTTATGATTCTTAAAACGCGATATCGCATCTCATTTCTATGTTTCATGGTAAGGTATAATATGATATGCGAAGTGTTATGTATCCGTCGTCTACACTTCAAATGAATGTAAATGCGTCACTTTCTTGCAAGGAAATAGCGTTTGCAGATGTCTACGTATTGTTGCAATAGAGTTCTTATGATTCTTAAAACGCGATATCGCATCTCATTTCTATGTTTCATGGTAAGGTATAATATGATTTGCGGAGTGTTATGTATTCCTCGTCTGCACTTCAAATGAATGTAAATGCGACACTTCCTTGCAAGGAAATAGCGTTTGCAGATGTCTACGTATCGTAGCAATAGTGTTCTTATGATTCTTAAAAGGCGATATCGCATCTCATTTCTATGTTTCATGGTAAGATATAATATGATTTGCGAAGTGTTATGTATTCCTCGTCTACACATCAAATGAATGTAAATGCGACACTTCCTTGCAAGGAAATAGCGTTTGCAGATGTCTACGTATCGTAGCAATAGAGTTCTTATGATTCTTAAAACGCGATATCGCATCTCATTTCTATGTTTCATGGTAAGGTATAATATGATATGCGAAGTGTTATGTATCCGTCGTCTACACTTCAAATGAATGTAAATGCGACACTTTCTTGCAAGGAAATAGCGTTTGCAGATGTCTACGTCTCGTAGCATTGTATTTCTGATGCTTCTTAAAACGCGATATCGCATCTCATTTCTATGTTTCATGGTAAGATATAATATGATTTGCGAAGTGTTATGTATTCCTCGTCTACACTTCAAATGAATGTAAATGCGACACTTCCTTGCAAGGAAATAGCGTTTGCAGATGTCTACGTATCGAAGCAATAGAGTTCTAATGCTTCTTAAAACGCGATATCGCATCTCATTTCTATGTTTCATGGTAAGATATAATATGATTTGCGAAGTGTTATGTATTCCTCGTCTACACATCAAATGAATGTAAATGCGACACTTCCTTGCAAGGAAATAGCGTTTGCAGATGTCTACGTATCGTAGCAATAGAGTTCTTATGATTCTTAAAACGCGATATCGCATCACATTTCTATGTTTCATGGTAAGATATAATATGATTTGCGGAGTGTTATGTATTCCTCGTCTACACTTCAAATGAATGTGAATGCCACACTTCCTCGCTAGGAAATAGCGTTTGCAGATGTCTACGTATCGAAGCAATAGAGTTCTAATGCTTCTTAAAACGCGATATCGCATCTCATTTCTATGTTTCATGGTAAGGTATAATATGAGTTGCGAAGTGTTATGTATTCCTCGTCTACACTTCAAATGAATGTAAATGCGACACTTTCTTGCAAGGAAATAGCGTTTGCAGATGTCTACGTATCGTAGCAATGGATTTCTGATGCTTCTTAAAACGCGATATGGCATCTCATTTCTATGTTTCATGGTAAGATATAATATGATTTGCGAATTGTCATGTATTCCTCGTTCACACTTCAAATGAATGTGAATGCGACACTTCCTCGCTAGGAAATAGCGTTTGCAGATGTCTACGTATCGTAGCAGTTGAATTCTAATGCCTCTTAAAACGCGATATCGCATCTCATTTCTATGTTTCATGGTAAGATATAATATGATTTGCGATGTGTTATGTATTCCTCGTCTACACACCAAATGAATGTAAATGCGACACTTCCTTGCAAGGAAATAGCTTTTGCAGATGTCTACGTGTCGTAGCAATGGCTTTCTGATGCTTCTTAAAACGCGATATCGCATGTCATTTCTATGTTTCATGGTAAGATATAATATGATTTGCGAAGTGTTATGTATTCCTCGTCTACACTTCAAATGAATATAAATGCGACACTTCTTTGCAAGGAAATAGCGTTTGCAGATGTCTACGTATCGAAGCAATAGAGTTCTATAGATTCTTAAAACGCGATATTGCATCTCATTTCTATGTTTCATGGTAAGATATAATATGATTTGCGAAGTGTTATGTATTCCATGTCTACACTTCAAATGAATGTAAATGCGACACTTCTTTGCAAGGAAATAGCGTTTGCAGATGTCTACGTATCGTAGCAATAGAGTTCTTATGATTCTTAAAACGCGATATCGCATCTCATTTCTATGTGTCATGGTAAGATACAATATGATTTGCGAAGTGTTATGTATTCCTCGTCTACACTTCAAATGAATGTGAATGCGACACTTCCTCGCTAGGAAATAGTGTTTGCAGATGTCTACGTATCGAAGCAATAGAGTTCAAATGCTTCTTAAAACGAGAAATTGCATCTCATATATATGTTTCATGATAAGATATAATATTCATTGCGAAGTGTTATGCATTCCTCGTCTACGATTCAAATGAATGTAAATGCGACACTTCCTTGCAAGGAAATAGCATTTGCAGATGTCTACGTATCGTAGCAGTAGAGTTCTAATGCTTCTTAAAACGCGATATCGCATCTCATTTCTATGTTTCATGGTAAGATATAATATGATTTGCGAAGTGTTATGTATTCCTCGTCTACACTTCAAATGAATGTAAATGCGACACTTCTTTGCAATGAAATATCGTTTGCAGATGTCTACGTATCGTTGCAATAGAGTTTTTATGATTCTTAAATCGCGATATCGCATCACATTTCTATGTTTCATGGTAAGATATAATATGATTTGCGGAGTGTTATGTATTCCTCGTCTACACTTCAAATGAATGTAAATGCGACACTTCCTTGCAAGGAAATAGCGTTTGCAGATGTCCACGTATCGAAGCAATAGAGTTCAAATGCTTCTTAAAACGAGATACTGCATCTCATATCTATGTTTCATGATAAGATATAATATTCATTGCGAAGTGTTATGCATACCTCGTCTACGATTCAAATGAATGTAAATGCGACACTTCCTTGCAAGGAAATAGCGTTTGCAAATGTCTACCTATCGTAGCAATAGTGTTCTAATGCTTCTTAAAACGCGATATCGCATCTCATTTCTATGTTTCATGGTAAGATATAATATGATTTGCGAAGTGTTATGTATTCCTCGTCTACACTTCAAATGAATGTGAATGTGACACTTCCTCGCTAGGAAATAGCGTTTGCAGATGTCTGCGTATCGTAGCAGTAGAGTTCTAATGCTTCTTAAAACGCGATATCGCATCTGATTTCTATGTTTCGTGGTAAGATACAATATGATTTGGGAAGTGTTCTGTATTCCTCGTCTACACTTCAAATGAATACGAATGCGACACTTCCTCGCTAGGAAATAGCGTTTGCAGATGTCTACGTATCGAAGCAATAGAGTTCAAATGCTTCTTAAAGCGCGATATCGCATCTCATTTCTATGTTTCATGGTAAGATATAATACGATTTGCGAAGTGTTATGTATTCCTCGGCTACACTTCAAATGAATGTAAATGCGACACTTCTTTGCAAGGAAATAGCGATTGCAGATGTCTACGTATCGTAGCAGTAGAGTTCTTATGATTCTTAAAACGCGATATCGCATCTCATTTCTATGTTTCATGGTAAGATATAATATGATTTGCGGAGTGTTATGTATTCCTCGTCAACAATTCAAATGAATGCAAATGCGACACATCCTCGCTAGGAAATAGCGTTTGCAGATGTCTACGTATCGTAGCAAGTTGAGTTCTAATGCTTCTTAAAACGCGATATCGCATCTCATTTCTATGTTTCATGGTAAGATATAATATGATTTGCGAAGTGTTATGTATTCCTCGTCTACACATCAAATGAATGTAAATGCGACACTTCCTTGCAAGGAAATAGCGTTTGCAGATGTCTACATATTGTTGCAATAGAGTTCCTATGATTCTTAAAACGCGATGTCGCATCTCATTTCTATGTTTCATGGTAAGGTATAATATGATTTGCGAAGTGTTATGTATCCGTCGTCTACACTTCAAATGAATGTAAATGCGACACTTTCTTGCAAGGAAATAGCGTTTGCAGATGTCTACGTATCGTAGCAATGGATTTCTGATGCTTCTTAAAACGAGATATTGCATCTCATATCTATGTTTCATGACAAGATATAATATTCATTGCGAAGTGTTATGCATTCCTCGTCTACGATTCAGATGAATGTAAATGCGACACTTCCTTGCAAGGAAATAGCGTTTGCAGATGTCTACGTATCGTAGCAATAGAGTTCTTATGATTCTTAAAACGCGATATCGCATCTCATTTCTATGTGTCATGGTAAGATACAATATGATTTGCGAAGTGTTATGTATTCCTCGTCTACACTTCAAATGAATGTGAATGCGACACTTCCTCGCTAGGAAATAGTGTTTGCAGATGTCTACGTATCGAAGCAATAGAGTTCAAATGCTTCTTAAAACGAGAAATTGCATCTCATATATATGTTTCATGATAAGATATAATATTCATTGCGAAGTGTTATGCATTCCTCGTCTACGATTCAAATGAATGTAAATGCGACACTTCCTTGCAAGGAAATAGCATTTGCAGATGTCTACGTATCGAAGCAATAGAGTTCAAATGCTTCTCAAAACGCGATATCGCATCTCATTTCTATGTTTCATGGTAAGATATAATACGATTTGCGAAGTGTTATGTATTCCTCGGCTACACTTCAAATGAATGTAAATGCGACACTTCTTTGCAAGGAAATAGCGATTGCAGATGTCTACGTATCGTAGCAGTAGAGTTCTTATGATTCTTAAAACGCGATATCGCATCCCATTTCTATGTTTCATGGTAAGATATAATATGATTTGCGAAGTGTTATGTATCCGTCGTCTACACTTCAAATAAATGTAAATGCGACACTATCTTGCAAGGAAATAGCGTTTGCAGATGTCTACGTATCGTAGCAATGGATTTCTAATGCTTCTTAAAACGCGATATCGCATCTCATTTCTACGTTTCATGGTAAGATATAATATGATTTGCGAAGTGTCATGTATTCCTCGTCTACGATTCAAACGAAAGTAAATGCGACACTTCCTTGCAAGGTAGTAGCGATTGCACATGTCGCACGTATCGTAGCAATAGAGTTCATATCATTCTTAAAACGCGATATCGCATCTCATTTCTATGTTTCATGGTAAGATATAACATGATTTGCGAAGTGTTATGTATTCCTCGTCTACACTTCAAATGAATGTGAATGTGACTTCCTCGCTAGGAAATAGCGTTTGCAGATGTCTGCGTATCGTAGCAGTAGAGTTCTAATGCTACTTAAAACGCGATATCGCAACTCATTTCTATGTTTCATGGTAAGATACAATATGATTTGCGAAGTGTTATGTATTCCTCGTATAACACATCAAATGAATGTAAATGCGACACTTCCTTGAAAGCAAATAGCGTTTGCAGATGTCTACGTATCGTAGCAGTAGTGTTCTAATGCTTCTTAAAACGCGATATCGCATCTCATTTCTATGTGTCATGGTAAGATATAATATGATTTGCGAAGTGTTATGTATCCGTCGTCTATACTTCAAATGAATGTAAATGCGACATTTTCTTGCAAGGAAATAGCGTTTGCAGATGCCTACCTATCGTAGCAGTAGTGTTCTAATGCTTCTTAAAACGCGATATCGCATCTCATTTCTATGTGTCATGGTAAGATATAATATGATTTGCGAAGTGTCATGTATTCCTCGTCTACGATTCAAATGAAAGTAAATGCGACACTTCCTTGCAAGGAAATAGCGATTGCAGATGTCTACGTATCGTAGCAATAGAGTTCAAATGTTTCTTAAAACGCGATATCGCATCTCATTTCTATGTTTCATGGTAAGATATAATATCATTTTCGAAGTATCATGTATTCCTCGTCTACACTTCAAATGAAAGTAAATGCGACACTTCCTTGCTAGGAAATAGCGTCTGCAGATGTCTAGGTATCGTAGCAATAGATTTCTAATGCTTCTTAACACGAGATATTGCATCTCATATCTATGTTTCATGATAACATATAATATTCATTGCGAAGTGTTATGCATTCCTCGTCTACGATTCAAATGAATGTAAGTGCGGCACTTCCTTGCAGGGAAATAGCGTTTGCAGATGTCTACGTATCGTAGCAATAGAGTTCTTATGATTCTTAAAACGCGATGTCGCATCTCATTTCTATGTTTCATGGTAAGATATAACATGATTTGCGAAGTGTTATGTATTCCTCGTCTACATTTCAAATGAATGTGAATGCGATACTTCCTCGCTAGGAAATAGCGTTTGCAGATGTCTACGTATCGTAGCAATAGCTTTCTAATGCTTCTTAAAACGCGATATCGCATCTCATTTCTATGTTTCATGATAAGATATAATATGATTTGCGAAGTGTCATGTATTCCTCGTCTACACTTCAAATGAATGTAAATGTGACACTTCCTTGCAAGGAAATAGCGTTTGCAGATGTCTACGTATCGAAGCAATAGAGTTCAAATGCTTCTTAAAACGAGGTATTGCATCTCATATCTATGTTTCATGATAAGATATAATATTCATTGCGAAGTGTTATGCATTCCTCGTCTACACTTCAAATGAATGTAAATGCGACACTTTCTTGCAAGGAAATAGCGTTTGCAGATGTCTACGTATCGTAGTAATGGATTTCTGATGCTTCTTAAAACGCGATGTCGCATGTCATTTCTATGTTTCATGGTAAGATATAATATGATTTGCGAAGTGTTATGTATTCCTCGTCTACACTTCAAATGAATGTAAATGCGACACTTCTTTGCAAGGAAATAGCGTTTGCAGATGTCTACGTATCGTTGCAATAGAGTTCTTATGATTCTCAAAACGCGATATCGCATCTCATTTCAATGTTTCATGGTAAGATATAATATGATTTGCGGAGTGTTATGTATTCCTCGTCTACACTTCAAATGAATGTAAATGCGACACTTCCTTGCAAGGAAATAGCGTTTGCAGATGTCTACGGATCGTAGCAATAGAGTTCTAATGCTTCTTAAAACGCGATATCGCATCTCATTTCTATGTTTCATGGTAAGATATAATACGATTTGCGAAGTGTTATGTATTCCTCGGCTACACTACAAATGAATGTAAATGCGACACTTCTTTGCAAGGAAAGAGCGATTGCAGTTGTCTACGTATCGTAGCAATAGAGTTCTTATGATTCTCAAAACGCGATATCGCATCTCATTTCAATGTTTCATGGTAAGATATAATATTCATTGCGAAGTGTTACGCATTCCTCGTCTACGATTCAAATGAATGTAAATGCGACGCTTCCTTGCAAGGAAATAGCGTTTGCAGATGTCTACGGATCGCAGCAATAGAGTTCTAATGCTTCTTAAAACGCGATATCGCATCCCATTTCTATGTTTCATGGTAAGATGTAATACGATTTGCGAAGTGTTATGTATTCCTCGTCTACACATTACTCGTCTACGTGTCGTAGCAATAGAGTTCTCATGATCCTTAAAACGCGATATCGCATCTCATTTCTATGTTTCATGGTAAGGTATAATATGATTTGCGAAGTGTTATGTATCCGTCGTCTACACTTCAAATGAATGTAAATGCGACACTTTCTTGCAAGGAAATAGCGTTTGCAGATGTTTACGTATCGTAGCAATGGATTTCTGATGCTTCTTAAAACGCGATATCGCATCTCATTTCTATGTTTCATGGTAAGATATAATATGATTTGCGAAGTGTTATGTATTCCTCGTCTGCACTTCAAATGAATGTGAATGCGACACTTCCTCGCTAGGAAATAGCGATTGCAGATGTCTACGTATCGTAGCAATAGAGTTCTTATGATTCTTAAAACGCGATATCGCATCTCATTTCTATGTTTCATGGTAAGGTATAATATGATTTGCGATGTGCTATGTATCCGTCGTCTACACTTCAAATGAATGTAAATGCGACACTTTCTTGCAAGGAAATAGCGTTTGCAGATGTCTACGTATAGTAGCAATTGATTTCTGATGCTTCTTAAAACGCGATATCGCTTGTCATTTCTATGTTTCATGGTAAGATATAATATGATTTGCGAAGTGTTATGTATTCCTCGTCTACACTTCAAATGAATGTAAATGCGACACTTCTTTGCAAGGAAATAGCGTTTGCAGTTGTCTACGTATCGTTGCATTAGAGTTCTTATGATTCTTAAAACGCGATATCGCATCTCATTTCTATGTTTCATGGTAAGATATAATAACATTTGCGGAGTGTTATGTATTCCTCGTCTACACTTCAAATGAATGTAAATGCGACTCTTCCTTGCAAGGAAATAGCGTTTGCAGATGTCTACGGATCGTAGCAATAGGGTTCTAATGCTTCTTAAAACGCCATATCGCATCTCATTTCTATGTTTCATGGTAAGATGTAATACGATTTGCGAAGTGTTATGTATTCCTCGTCTACACTTTACTCGTCTACGTGTCGTAGCAATAGAGTTCTTATGATTCTTAGAACGCTATATTGCATCTCATTTTTACGTTTCATGGTAAGATATAATATGATTTGCGATGTGTTATGCATTCCTCGTCTACGATTCAAATGAATGTAAATGCGACACTTCCTTGCAAGGAAATAGCGTTTGCAGATGTCTACGTATCGTAGCAATAGGGTTCTTATGATTCTTAGAACGCTACATTGCATCTCATTTTTACGTTTCATGGTAAGATATAATATTCATTGCGAAGTGTCATGTATTCCTCGTCTACGATTCAAATGAATGTAAATGCGACACTTCCTTGCAAGGAAATAGCGTTTGCCGATGTCTACGTATCGTAGCAATATTGTTCTAATGCTTCTTAAAACGCGATATCGCATCTCATTTCTATGTTTCATGGTAAGATATAATATGATTTGCGAAGTGTTGTGTATTCCTCGTCTACACTTCAAATGAATGTAAATACGACACTTCTTTGCAGGGAAATAGCGTTTGCAGATGTCTACGTATCGTAGCAATAGAGTTCTTATGACTCTTAAAACGCGATATCGCATCTCATTTCTATGTTTCATGGTAAGATATAATATGATCTGCGGAGTGTTATGTGCTCCTCGTCTACACTTCAAATGAATGTAAATGCGACACTTCCTTGCAAGGAAATAGCGTTTGCAAATGTCTACCTTTCGTAGCAGTAGTGATCTAATGCATCTTAGAACGCGATGTCGCAACTCATTTCTATGTTTCATGGTAAGATATAATATGATTTGCGAACTGTTATGTATTCCTCGTCTACACATCAAATGAATGTAAATGCGACACATCCTTGCAAGGAAATAGCGTTTGCAGATGTCTACGTATCGTAGCAATAGAGTTCTAATGCTTCTTAAAACGCGATATCGCATCTCATTTCTATGTTTCATGGTAAGATATTATATGATTTGCGAACTGTTGTGTATTCCTCGTCTACACTATCCAAATCTATGTTTCATGATAAGATATAATATTCATTGCGAAGTGTTATGCATTCCTCGTCTACGATTCAAATGAATGAAAATGCGACACTTCCTTGCAAGGAAATAGCGTTTGCAGATGTCTACGTATCGTAGCAATAGAGTTCTAATGCTTCTTAAAACGCGATATCGCATCTCATTTCTATGTTTCATGGTAAGATAGAATATGATTTGCGAAGTGTTATGTATTCCTCGTCTACACATCAAATGAATGTAAATGCGACACTTCCTTGCAAGGAAATAGCGTTTGCAGATGTCTACGTATCGTAGCAATAGAGTTCAAATGCTTCTTAAAACGAGATATTGCATCTTATATCTACGTTTCATGATAAGATATAATATTCATTGCGAAGTGTTATGCATTCCTCGTCTACGATTCAAATGAATGAAAATGCGACACTTCCTTGCAAGGAAATAGCGTTTGCAGATGTCTACGTATCGTAGCAATAGAGTTCTTATGATTCTTAAAACGCGATATCGCATCTCATTTCTATGTTTCATGGTAAGGTATAATATGATATGCGAAGTGTTATGTATTCCTCGTCTACACTTCAAATGAATGTAAATGCGACACTTCTTTGCAAGGAAATAGCGTTTGCAGATGTCTACGTATTGTTGCAATAGAGTTCTTATGATTCTTAAAACGCGATATCGAATCTCATTTCTATGTTTCATGGTAAGGTATAATATGATTTGCGGAGTGCTATGTATTCCTCGTCTACACTTCAAATGAATGTAAATGCGACACTTCCTTGCAAGGAAATAGCGTTTGCAGATGTCTACGTATCGTAGCAATAGAGTTCTAATGCTTCTTAAAACGCGATATCGCATCTCATTTCTATGTTTCATGGTAAGATAGAATATGATTTGCGAAGTGTTATGTATTCCTCGTCTACACATCAAATGAATGTAAATGCGACACTTCCTTGCAAGGAAATAGCGTTTGCAGATGTCTACGTATCGTAGCAATAGAGTTCAAATGCTTCTTAAAACGAGATATTGCATCTTATATCTATGTTTCATGATAAGATATAATATTCATTGCGAAGTGTTATGCATTCCTCGTCTACGATTCAAATGAATGAAAATGCGACACTTCCTTGCAAGGAAATAGCGTTTGCAGATGTCTACGTATCGTAGCAATAGAGTTCTCATGCTTCTTAAAACGCGATATCGCATCTCATTTCTATGTTTCATGGTAAGATAGAATATGATTTGCGAAGTGTTATGTATTCCTCGTCTACACATCAAATGAATGTAAATGCGACACTTCTTCGCTAGGAAATAGCGTTAGCAGATGTCTGCGTATCGTAGCAGTAGAGTTCTAATGCTTCTTAAAACGCGATATCGCATCTCATTTCTATGTTTCATGGTAAGATATAATATGATTTGCGAACTGTTATGTATTCCCCGTCTACACTTCAAATGAATGTAAATGCGACACTTCCTTGCAAGGAAATAGCGTTTGCAGATGTCTACGTATCGAAGCAATAGAGTTCAAATGCTTCTTAAAACGAGATATTGCATCTTATATCTATGTTTCATGATAAGATATAATATTCATTGCGAAGTGTTATGCATTCCTCGTCAACGATTCAAATGAATGAAAATGCGACACTTCCTTGCAAGGAAATAGCGTTTGCAGATTTCTACGTATCGTAGCAATAGAGTTTTAATGCTTCTTAAAACGCGATATCGCATCTCATTTCTATGTTTCATGGTAAGATAGAATATTCATTGCGAAGTGTTATGTATTCCTCGTCTACACATCAAATGAATGTAAATGCGACACTTCCTTGCAAGGAAATAGCGTTTGCAGATGTCTACGTATCGTAGCAATAGAGTTCAAATGCTTCTTAAAACGAGATATTGCATCTTATATCTATGTTTCATGATAAGATATAATATTCATTGCGAAGTGTTATGCATTCCTCGTCTACGATTCAAATGAATGAAAATGCGACACTTCCTTGCAAGGAAATAGCGTTTGCAGATGTCTACGTATCGTAGCAATAGAGTTCTAATGCTTCTTAAAACGCGATATCGCATCTCATTTCTATGTTTCATGGTAAGATAGAATATGATTTGCGAAGTGTTATGTATTCCTCGTCTACACATCAAATGAATGTAAATGCGACACTTCCTTGCAAGGAAATAGCGTTTGCAGATGTCTACGTATCGTAGCAATAGAGTTCAAATGCTTCTTAAAACGAGATATTGCATCTTATATCTACGTTTCATGATAAGATATAATATTCATTGCGAAGTGTTATGCATTCCTCGTCTACGATTCAAATGAATGAAAATGCAACACTTCCTTGCAAGGAAATAGCGTTTGCAGATGTCTACGTATCGTAGCAATAGAGTTCTCATGCTTCTTAAAACGCGATATCGCATCTCATTTCTATATTTCATGGTAAGATAGAATATGATTTGCGAAGTGTTATGTATTCCTCGTCTACACATCAAATGAATGTAAATGCGACACTTCCTTGCAAGGAAATAGCGTTTGCAGATGTCTACGTATCGTAGCAATAGAGTTCTTATGATTCTTAAAACGCGATATCGCATCTCATTTCTATGTTTCATGGTAAGGTATAATATGATATGCGAAGTGTTATGTATCCGTCGTCTACACTTCAAATGAATGTAAATGCGACACTTTCTTGCAAGGAAATAGCGTTTGCAGATGTCTACGTATCGTAGCATTGGACTTCTGATGCTTCTTAAAACGCGATATCGCATCTCATTTCTATGTTTCATGGTAAGATATAATATGAATTGCGAAGTGTTATGTATTCCTCGTCTACACTTCAAATGAATGTAAATGCGACACTTCTTTGCAAGGAAATAGCGTTTGCAGATGTCTACGTATCGTAGCAATAGTGTTCTTATGATTCTTAAAACGCGATATCGCATCTCATTTCTATGCTTCATGGTAAGATATAATATGATTTGCGAAGTGTTATGTATTCCTCGTCTACACATCAAATGAATGTAAATGCGACACTTCCTTGCAAGGAAATAGCGTTTGCAGATGTCTACGTATCGTAGAAATAGTGTTCTTATGATTCTTAAAACGCGATATCGCATCTCATTTCTATGGTTCATGGTAAGATATAATATGATTTGCGAAGTATTATGTATTCCTCGTCTACACGTCAAATGAATGTAAATGCGACACTTCCTTGCTAGGAAATAGCGTTTGCAGATGTCTACGTATCGTAGCAATAGAGTTCTTATGATTCTTAAAACGCGATATCGCATCTCATTTCTATGTTTCATGGTAAGATATTATATGATTTGCGAACTGTTGTGTATTCCTCGTCTACACTTCAAATGAATGTAAATGCGACACTTCCTTGCAAGGAAATAGCGTTTGTAGATGTCTACGTATCGAAGCAATAGAGTTCAAATGCTTCTTAAAACGAGATATTGCATTTCATATCTATGTTTCATGATAAGATATAATATTCATTGCGAAGTGTTATGCATTCCTCGTCTACGATTCAAATGAATGAAAATGCGACACTTCCTTGCAAGGAAATAGCGTTTGCAGATGTCTACGTATCGTAGCAATAGAGTTCTAATGCTTCTTAAAACGCGATATCGCATCTCATTTCTATGTTTCATGGTAAGATAGAATATGATTTGCGAAGTGTTATGTATTCCTCGTCTACACATCAAATGAATGTAAATGCGACACTTCCTTGCAAGGAAATAGCGTTTGCAGATGTCTACGTATCGTAGCAATAGAGTTCAAATGCTTCTTAAAACGAGATATTGCATCTTATATCTATGTTTCATGATAAGATATAATATTCATTGCGAAGTGTTATGCATTCCTCGTCTACGATTCAAATGAATGAAAATGCGACACTTCCTTGCAAGGAAATAGCGTTTGCAGATGTCTACGTATCGTAGCAATAGGGTTCTCATGCTTCTTAAAACGCGATATCGCATCTCATTTCTATGTTTCATGGTAAGATATAATATGATTTGCGAAGTGTCATGTATTCCTCGTCTACACTTCAAATGAAAGTAAATGCGACACTTCCTTGCTAGGAAATAGCGTCTGCAGATGTCTAGGTATCGTAGCAATAGAGTTCTAATGCTTCTTAAAACGAGATATTGCATCTCATATCTATGTTTCATGATAAGATATAATATTCATTGTGAAGTGTTATGCATTCCTCGTCTACACTCCAAATGAATGTAAATGCGACACTTCCTTGCAAGGAAATAGCGTTTGCAGATGTCTACGTATCGTAGCAATAGAGTTCTTATGATTCTTAAAACGCGATATCGCATCTCATTTCTATGTTTCATGGTAAGATATAATATGACTTGCGAAGTGTTATGTATTCCTCGTGTACACTTCAAATGAATGTAAATGCGACACTTCCTTGCAAGGAAATAGCGTTTGCAGATGTCTACGTATCGCAGCAATAGAGTTCTTATGATTCTTAAAACGCGATATCGCATCTCATTTCTATGGTTCATGGTAAGATATAATATGATTTGCGAAGTGTTATGTATTCCTCGTCTACACATCAAATGAATGTAAATGCGACACTTCCTTGCAAGGAAATAGCGTTTGCAGATGTCTACGTATCGTAGAAATAGTGTTCTTATGATTCTTAAAACGCGATATCGCATCTCATTTCTATGTTTCATGGTAAGATATAATATGATTTGCGAAGTATTATGTATTCCTCGTCTACACGTCAAATGAATGTAAATGCGACACTTCCTTGCTAGGAAATAGCGTTTGCAGATGTCTACGTATCGTAGCAATAGAGTTCTTATGATTCTTAAAACGCGATATCGCATCTCATTTCTATGTTTCATGGTAAGATATTATATGATTTGCGAACTGTTGTGTATTCCTCGTCTACACTTCAAATGAATGTAAATGCGACACTTCCTTGCAAGGAAATAGCGTTTGCAGATGTCTACGTATCGAAGCAATAGAGTTCAAATGCTTCTTAAAACGAGATATTGCATTTCATATCTATGCTTCATGATAAGATATAATATTCATTGCGAAGTGTTATGCATTCCTCGTCTACGATTAAAATGAATGAAATGCGACACTTCCTTGCAAGGAAATAGCGTTTGCAGATGTCTACGTATCGTAACAATAGAGTTCTTATGATTGTTAAAACGCGATATCGCATCTCATTTCTATGTTCCATGGTAAGGTATAATATGATTTGCGAAGTGTTATGTATCCGTCGTCTACACTTCAAATGAATGTAAATGCGACACTTTCTCGCAAGGAACTAGCGTTTGCAGATGTCTACGTATCTTAGCAATAGAGTTCTTATGATTCTTAAAACGCGATATCGCATCACATTTCTATGTTTCATGGTAAGATATAATATGATTTGCGGAGTGTTATGTATTCCTCGTCTACACTTCAAATGAATGTGAATGCCACACTTCCTCGCTAGGAAATAGCGTTTGCAGACGTCTACGTATCGAAGCAATAGAGTTCTAATGCTTCTTAAAACGCGATATCGCAATCTCATTTCTATGTTTCATGGTAAGGTATAATATGAGTTGCGAAGTGTTATGTATTCCTCGTCTACACTTCAACTGAATGTAAATGCGACACTTTCTTGCAAGGAAATAGCGTTTGCAGATGTCTACGTATCGTAGCAATGGATTTCTGATGCTTCTTAAAACGCGATATCGCATCTCATTTCTATGTTTCATGGTAAGATATAATATGATTTGCGAAGTGTTATGTATTCCTCGTCTACACTACAAATGAATGTGAATGCGACACTTCCTCGCTAGGAAATAGCGTTAGCAGATGTCTGCGTATCGTAGCAGTCGAGTTCTAATGCTTCTTAAAACGCGATATCGCATCTCATTTCTATGTTTCATGGTAAGATATAATATGATTTGCGAACTGTTATGTATTCCTCGTCTACACTTCAAATGAATGTAAATGCGACACTTCCTTGCAAGGAAATAGAGTTTGCAGATGTCTACGTATCGAAGCAATAGAGTTCAAATGCTTCTTAAAACGAGATATTGCATCTTATATCTATGTTTCATGATAAGATATAATATTCATTGCGAAGTGTTATGCATTCCTCGTCTACGATTCAAATGAATGAAAATGCGACACTTCCTTGCAAGGAAATAGCGTTTGCAGATGTCTACGTATCGTAGCAATAGAGTTCTAATGCTTCTTAAAACGCGATATCACATCTCATTTCTATGTTTCATGGTAAGATAGAATATGATTTGCGAAGTGTTATGTATTCCTCGTCTACACATCAAATGAATGTAAATGCGACACTTCCTTGCAAGGAAATAGCGTTTGCAGATGTCTACGTATCGTAGCAATAGAGTTCAAATGCTTCTTAAAACGAGATATTGCATCTTATATCTATGCTTCATGGTAAGGTATAATATGAGTTGCGAAGTGTTATGTATTCCTCGTCTACACTTCAAATGAATGTAAATGCGACACTTCCTCGCTAGGAAATAGCGTTTGCAGATGTCTACGTATCGTAGCAGTTGAGTTCTAATGCCTCTTAAAACGCGATATCGCATCTCATTTCTATGTTTCATGGTAAGATATAATATGATTTGCGAAGTGTTATGTATTCCTCGTCTACACACCAAATGAATGTAAATGCGACACTTCCTTGCAAGGAAATAGCTTTTGCAGATGTCTACGTATCGTAGCAATGGCTTTCTGATGCTTCTTAAAACGCGATATCGCATGTCATTTCTATGTTTCAGGGTAAGATATAATATGATTTGCGATGTGTTATGTATTCCTCGTCTACACTTCAAATGAATGTAAATGCGACACTTCTTTTCAAGGAAATAGCGCTTGCAGATGTCTACGTATCGAAGCAATAGAGTTCTTATGATTCTTAAAACGCGATATTGCATCTCATTTCTATGTTTCATGGTAAGATATAATATGATTTGCGGAGTGTTATGTATTCCTCGTCTACACTTCAAATGAATGTAAATGCGACACTTCCTTGCAAGGAAATAGCGTTTGCAGATGTCTACGTATCGTAGCAATAGTGTTCTTATGATTCTTAAAACGCGATATCGCATCTCATTTCTATGTTTCATGGTAAGATATAATATGATTTGCGAAGTGTTATATATTCCTCGTCTACACATCAAATGAATGTAAATGCGACACTTCTTTGCAAGGAAGTAGCGTTTGCAGATGTCTACTTATCGTAGCAATAGTGTTCTTATGGTTCTTAAAACGCGATATCGCACCTCATTTCTATGTTTCATGGTAAGATATAATATGATTTGCGAAGTGTTATGTACTCCTCGTCTACACTTCAAATGAATGTAAATGCGACACTTCCTTTCAAGGAAATAGCGTTTGCAAATGTCTACCTATCGTAGCAGTAGTGTTCTAATGCTTCTTAGAACGCGATGTGGCATCTCATTTCTATGTTTCATGGTAAGATATAATATGATTTGCGAACTGTTATGTATTCCTCGTCTACACTTCAAATGAATGTAAATGCGACACTTCCTTGCAAGGAAATAGCGTTTGCAGATGTCTACGTATGGAAGCAATAGAGTTCTAATGCTTCTTAAAACGCGATATCGCATCTCATTTCTATGTTTCATGGTAAGACATAATATGATTTGCGAAGTGTTATGTATTCCACGTCTACACTTCAAATGAATGTGAATGTGACACTTCCTCGCTAGGAAATAGCGTTTGCAGATGTCTGCGTATCGTAGCAGTAGAGTTCTAATGCTTCTTAAAACGCTATATCGCATCTCATTTCTATGTTTCATGGTAAGATACAATATGATTTGCGAAGTGTTATGTATTCCTCGTCTACACTTCAAATGAATGTGAATGCGACACTTCCTCGCTAGGAAATAGCGTTTGCAGATGTCTACGTATCGAAGCAATACAGTTCAATTGCTTCTTAAACGAGATATTGCATCTCATATCTATGTTTCATGATAAGTTATAATATTCATTGCGAAGTGTTATGCATTCCTCGTCTACGATTCAAATGAATGTAAATGCGACTCTTCCTTGCAAGGAAACAGCGTTTGCAGATGTCTACGTATCGTAGCAATAGAGTTCTAATGCTTCTTAAAACGCGATATCGCATCTCATTCCTATGTTTCATGGTAAGATATAATATGATTTGCGAAGTGTTATGTATTCCTCGTCTACACTTCAAATGAATGTAAATGCGACACTTCTTTTCAAGGAAATAGCGCTTGCAGATGTCTACGTATCGAAGCAATAGAGTTCTTATGATTCTTAAAACGCGATATCGCATCTCATTTCTATGTTTCATGGTAAGGTATAATATGATATGCGAAGTGTTATGTATCCGTCGTCTACACTTCAAATGAATGTAAATGCGACACTTTCTTGCAAGGAAATAGCGTTTGCAGATGTCTACGTATCGTAGCATTGGATTTCTGATGCTTCTTAAAACGCGATATCGCATCTCATTTCTATGTTTCATGGTAAGATATAATATGAATTGCGAAGTGTTATGTATTCCTCGTCTACACTTCAAATGAATGTAAATGCGACACTTCCTTGCAAGGAAATAGCGTTTGCAGATGTCTACGTATCGAAGCAATAGAGTTCAAATGCTTCTTAAAACGAGATATTGCATTTCATATCTATGTTTCATGATAAGATATAATATTCATTGCGAAGTGTTATGCATTCCTCGTCTACGATTAAAATGAATGAAATGCGACACTTCCTTGCAAGGAAATAGCGTTTGTAGATGTCTACGTATCGTAGCAATAGAGTTCTTATGATTGTTAAAACGCGATATCGCATCTCATTTCTGTGTTCCATGGTAAGGTATAATATGATTTGCGAAGTGTTATGTATCTGTCGTCTACACTTCAAATGAATGTAAATGCGACACTTTCTCGCAAGGAACTAGCGTTTGCAGATGTCTACGTATCTTAGCAATAGAGTTCTTATGATTCTTAAAACGAGATATTGCATCTCATATCTATGTTTCATGATAAGATATAATATTCATTGCGAAGTGTTATGCATTCCTCGTCTACGATTCAAATGAATGTAAATGCGACACTTCCTTGCAAGGAAATAGCGTTTGCAGATGTCTACGGATCGTAGCAATAGAGTTCTAATGCTTCTTAAAACGCGATATCGCATCTCATTTCTATGTTTCATGGTAAGATATAATATGATTTGCAAAGTGTTATGTGTTCCTCGTCTACACATCAAATGAATGTAAATGCGACACTTCCTTGCAAGGAAATAGCGTTTGCAGATGTCTACGTATCGTTGCAATAGAGTTCCTATGATTCTTAAAACGCGATGTCGCATCTCATTTCTATGTTTCATGGTAAGGTATAATATGATTTGCGAAGTGTTATGTATCCGTCGTCTACACTTCAAATGAATGTAAATGCGACACTTTCTTGCAAGGAAATAGCGTTTGCAGATGTCTACGTATCGTAGCAATAGAGTTCTTATGATTCTTAAAACGCGACATCGCATCTCATTTCTATGTGTCATGGTAAGATACAATATGATTTGCGAAGTGTTATGTATTCCTCGTCTACACTTCAAATGAATGTGAATGCGACACTTCCTCGCTAGGAAATAGTGTTTGCAGATGTCTACGTATCGAAGCAATAGATTTCAAATGCTTCTTAAAACGAGAAATTGCATCTCATATATATGTTTCATGATAAGATATAATATGATTTGCGAAGTGTTATGTATTCCTCGTCTACACTTCAAATGAATGTGAATGTGACACTTCCTCGCTAGGAAATAGCGTTTGCAGATGTCTGCGTATCGTAGCAGTAGAGTTCTAATGCTTCTTAAAACGCGATATCGCATCTCATTTCTATGTTTCATGGTAAGGTATAATATGATTTGGGAAGTGTTATGTATTCCTCGTCCACACTTCAAATGAATGTAAATGCGACACTTTCTTGCAAGGAAATAGCGTTTGCAGATGTCTACGTGTCGTAGCAATGGATTTCTTATGATTCTTAAAACGCGATATCGGATCTCATTTCTATGTTTCATGGTAAGATATAATATTCATTGCGAAGTGTTATGTATTCCTCGTCTACACTTCAAATGAATGTAAATGCGACACTTCTTTGCAAGGAAATAGCGTTTGCAGATGTCTACGTATCGTAGCAATGGATTTCTGATGCTTCTTAAAACGAGATATTGCATCTCATATCTATGTTTCATGACAAGATATAATATTCATTGCGAAGTGTTATGCACTCCTCGTCTACGATTCAGATGAATGTAAATGCGACACTTCCTTGAAAGGAAATGGCGTTTGCAGATGTCTACGTATCGTAGCAGTTGAGTTCTAATGCTTCTTAAAACGCGATATCGCATCTCATTTCTATGGTTCATGGTAAGATATAATACGATTTGCGAAGTGTTATGTATTCCTCGGCTACACTTCAAATGAATGTAAATGCGACACTTCTTTGCAAGGGAATAGCGATTGCAGATGTCTACGTATCGTGGCAGTAGAGTTCTTATGATTCTTAAAACGCGATATCGCATCTCATTTCTATGTTTCATGGTAAGATATAATATGATTTGCGGAGTGTTATGTATTCCTCGTCTACAATTCAAATGAATGCAAATGCGACACATCCTCGCTAGGAAATAGCGTTTGCAGATGTCTACGTATCGTTGCAATAGAGTTCCTATGGTTCTTGAAACGCGATGTCGCATCTCATTTCTATGTTTCATGGTAAGATATAACATGATTTGCGAAGTGTTATGTATTCCTCGTCTACACTTCAAATGAATGTGAATGCGATACTTCCTCGCTAGGAAATAGCGTTTGCAGATATCTACGTATCGTAGCAATAGCTTTCTAATGCTTCTTAAAGCGCGATATCGCATCTCATTTCTATGTTTCATGATAAGATATAATATGATTTGCGAAGTGTCATGTATTCCTCGTCTACACATCAAATGAATGTAAATGCGACACCTCCTTGCAAGGAAATAGCGTTTGCAGATGTCTACGTATCAAAGCAATAGAGTTCAAATGCTTCTTAAAACGCGATATCACATCTCATTCCTATGTTTCATGGTAAGATATAATATGATTTGCGAAGTATCATGTATTCCTCGTCTACACTTCAAATGAATGTAAATGCGACACTTCCTTGCATGGAAATAGCGTTAGCAGATGTCTACGTATCGAAGCAATAGAGTTCAAATGCTTCTTAAAACGAGATATTGCATCTCATATCTATGTTTCCTGATAAGATATAATATTCATTGCGAAGTGTCATGTATTCCTCGTCTACGATTCAAATGAAAGTAAATGCGACACTTCCTTGCAAGGTAGTAGCGATTGCACATGTCTACGTATCGTAGCAATAGAGTTCATATCATACTTAAAAAGCGATATCGCATCTCATTTCTATGTTTCATGGTAAGATAAAACATGATTTGCGAAGTGTTATGTATTCCTCGTCTACACTTCAAATGAATGTGAAGGCGACACTTCCTCGCTTGGAAATAGCGTTTGCAGATGTCTACGTATCGAAGCAATAGAGTTCAAATGCTTCTTAAAACGCGATATCGCATCTCATTTCTATGTTTCATGGTAAGATATAATATTCATTGCGAAGTGTTATGTATTCCTCGTCTACACTTCAAATGAATGTAAATGCGACACTTCTTTGCAAGGAAATAGCGTTTGCAGATGTCTACGTATCGTTGCAATAGAGTTCTTATGATTCTTAAAACGCGATATCGCATCACATTTCTATGTTTCATGGTAAGATATAATATGATTTGCGGAGTGTTATGTATTCCTCGTCTACACTTCAAATGAATGTAAATGCGACACTTCCTTGCAAGGAAATAGCGTTTGCAGATGTCCACGTATCGAAGCAATAGTGTTCAAATGCTTCTTAAAACGAGCTATTGCATCTCATATCTATGTTTCATGATAAGATATAATATTCATTGCGAAGTGTTATGCATTCCTCGTCTACGATTCAAATGAATGTAAATGCGACACTTCCTTGCAAGGAAATAGCGTTTGCAGATGTCTACGGATCGTAGCAATAGAGTTCTAATGCTTCTTAAAACGCGATATCGCATCTCATTTCTATGTTTCATGGTAAGATATAATATGATTTGCAAAGTGTTATGTATTCCTCGTCTACACTTCAAATGAATGTGAATGCGATACTTCCTCGCTAGGATATAGCGTTTGCAGATGTCTACGTATCGTAGCAATAGCTTTCTAATGCTTCTTAAAGCGCGATATCGCATCTCATTTCTATGTTTCATGATAAGATATAATATGATTTGCGAAGTGTCATGTATTCCTCGTCTACACATCAAATGAATGTAAATGCGACACCTCCTTGCAAGGAAATAGCGTTTGCAGATGTCTACGTATCGAAGCAATAGAGTTCAAATGCTTCTTAAAACGCGATATCACATCTCATTCCTATGTTTCATGGTAAGATATAATATGATTTGCGAAGTATCATGTATTCCTCGTCTACACTTCAAATGAATGTAAATGCGACACTTCCTTGCATGGAAATAGCGTTAGCAGATGTCTACGTATCGAAGCAATAGAGTTCAAATGCTTCTTAAAACGAGATATTGCATCTCATATCTATGTTTCCTGATAAGATATAATATTCATTGCGAAGTGTCATGTATTCCTCGTCTACGATTCAAATGAAAGTAAATGTGACACTTCCTTGCAAGGTAGTAGCGATTGCACATGTCTACGTATCGTAGCAATAGAGTTCATATCATTCTTAAAAAGCGATATCGCATCTCATTTCTATGTTTCATGGTAAGATAAAACATGATTTGCGAAGTGTTATGTATTCCTCGTCCACACTTCAAATGAATGTGAATGTGACTTCCTCGCTAGGAAATAGCGTTTGCAGATGTCTGCGTATCGTAGCAGTAGAGTTCTAATGCTTCTTAAAACGCGATATCGCATCTCATTTCTATGTTTCATGGTAAGATACAATATGATCTGCGAAGTGTTATGTATTCCTCGTCTACATTTCAAATGAATGTGAAGGCGACACTTCCTCGCTTGGAAATAGCGTTTGCAGATGTCTACGTATCGAAGCAATAGAGTTCAAATGCTTCTTAAAACGCGATATCGCATCTCATTTCTATGTTTCATGGTAAGATATAATACGATTTGCGAAGTGTTATGTATTCCTCGGCTACACTTCAAATGAATGTGAATGCGATACTTCCACGCTAGGAAATAGCGTTTGCAGATGTCTACGTATCGTAGCAATAGCTTTCTAATGCTTCTAAAAGCGCGATATCGCATATCATTTCTATGTTTCATGATAAGATATAATATGATTTGCGAAGTGTCATGTATTCCTCGTCTACACATCAAATGAATGTAAATGCGACACCTCCTTGCAAGGAAATAGCGTTTGCAGATGTCTACGTATCGAAGCAATAGAGTTCAAATGCTTCTTAAAACGCGATATCGCATCTCATTTCTATGTTTCATGGTAAGATGTAATATGATTTGCGAAGTGTTATGCATTCCTCGTCTACGATTCAAATGAATGTAAATGCGACACTTCCTTGCAAGGAAATAGCGTTTGCAAATGTCTACCTATCGTAGCAGTAGTGTTCTAATGCTTCTTAAAACTCGATATCGCATCTCATTTCTATGTTTCATGGTAAGATGTAATATGATTTGCGAAGTGTCATGTATTCCTCGTCTACACTTCAAATGAATGTAAATGCGATACTTCCTCGCTAGGAAATAGCGTTTGCAGATGTCTACGTATCGTAGCAATAGCTTTCTAGTGCTCCTTAAAACGCGATATCGCATCCCATTTCTATGTTTCATGGTATGATATAATATGATTTGCGAAGTGTTATGTATTCCTCGTCTACACTTCAAATGAATGTAAATACGACACTTCCTTGCTAGGAAATAGCGTCTGCAGATATCTAGGTATCGTAGCAATAGAGTCCTAATGCTTCTTAAAACGAGATATTGCATCTCATATCTGTGTTTCATGATAAGATATAATATTCATTGCGAAGTGTTATGCATTCCTCGTCTACGATTCAAATGAATGTAAATGCGACACTTCCTTGCAAGGAAATAGCGTTTGCAGATGTCTACGTATCGTAGCAATAGAGTTCTAATGCTTCTCAGAACGCGATATCGCATCTCATTTCTATGTTTCATGGTAAGATATAATATGATTTGCGAAGTGGTATGTATTCTTCGTCTAAACTTCAAATGAATGTAAATGCGACACTTCCTTGCAAGGAAATAGCGTTTGCAGATGTCTACGTATCGTAGCAATAGAGTTCTTATGATTCTTAAAACGCGATATCGCATCTCATTTCTATGTTTCATGGTAAGATATAATATGATTTGCGAAGTGTTATGTATTCCTCGTCTACACTTCAAATGAATGTGAATGCGACACTTCCTCGCTAGGAAATAGCGTTTGCAGATGTCTACGTATCGTAGCAATAGGTTCCTAATGCTTCTTAAAACGCGATATCGCATCTCATTTCTATGTTTCATGGTAAGATATAATATGATTTGCGAAGTGTCATGTATTCCTCGCCTACACTTCAAATGAATGTAAATGCGACACTTCCTTGCAAGGAAATAGCGTTTGCAGATGTCTACGTATCGTAGCAAAAGAGTTCTAATGCTTCTTAAAACGCGATATCGCATCTCATTTCTATGTTTTATGGTAAGATATAATATGATTTGCGAAGTATTATGTATTCCTCGTCTACACATCAACTGAATGTAAATGCGACACTTCCTCGCAAGGAAATAGCGATTGCAGATGTCTACGTATCGTAGCAATAGATTTCTTATGATTCTTAAAACGCGATATCGCATCTCATTTCTATGTTTCATGGTAAGATATAATATGATTTGCGATGTGCTATGTATTCCTCGTCTACACTTCAAATGAATGTAAATGCGACACTTCCTTGCAAGGAAATAGCGTCTGCAGATGTCTAGGTATCGTAGCAATAGAGTTCTAATGCTTCTTAAAACGCGATATCGCATCTCATTTCTACGTATCACGGTAAGATATAATAAGATTTGCGAAGTGTCATGTATTCCTCGTCTACACTTCAAATGAATGTGAATGCGACACTTCCTCGCTAGGAAATAGCGTTTGCAGATGTCTACGTATCGTAGCAATAGATTTCTAATGCTTCTTAAAACGCGATATCGCAACTCATTTCTATGTTTCATGGTACGATATAATATGAATTGCGAAGTGTTATGTATTCCTCGTCTACACTTCCATTGAATGTAAATGCGACACTTCCTTGCAAGGAAATAGCGTTTGCAAATGTCTACCTATCGTAGCAATAGTGTTCTAATGCTTCTTAAAACGCGATATCGCATCACATTTCTATGTTTCATGGTAAGATATAATATAATTTGCGAAGTGTCATGTATTCCTCGTCTACACTTCAAATGGACGTAAATGCGACACTTCCTTGCAAGGAAATAGCGTTTGCAGATGTCTACGTATCGTAGCAATAGAGATCTTATGATTCTTAAAACGCGATATCGCGTCTCATTTCTATGTTTCATGGTAAGATATAATATGATTTGCGAAGTGTCATGTATTCCTCGTCTACACTTCAAATGAATGTAAATGCGACACTTCCTTAGAAGGAAATAGCGTTTGCAGATGTCTACGTATCGTAGCATTAGAGTTCTTATGATTCTTAAAACGCGATATCGCATCTCATTTCTACGTTTCATGGTAAGATATTATATGATTTGCGAAGTGTCATGTATTCCTCGTCTACACTTCAAATAAATGTAAGTGCGACACTTCCTTGCTAGGAAGTAGCGTCTGCAGATGTCTAGGTATCGTAGCAATAGAGTTCCAATGCTTCCTAAACGCGATATCGCATCTCATTTCTATGTTTCGTGGTAAGGTATAACATGATTTGCGAAGTGTTACGTATTCATCGTCTACACTTCAAATGAATGTGAATGCGATACTTCCTCGCTAGGAATAGCGTTTGCAGATGTCTACGTATCGTAGCAATAGCTTTCTAGTGCTTCTTAAAACGCGATATCGCATCCCATTGCTATGTTTCATGGTAAGATATAATATGACTAGCGAAGTATCATGTATTCCTCGTCCACACTTCAAATGAATGTAAATGCGACACTTCCTTGCTAGGAAATAGCGTCTGCAGATGTCTAGGTATCGTAGCAATAGAGATCTAATGCTTCTTAAAACGCGATATCGCATCTCATATCTATGTTTCATGATAAGATATAATATTCATTGCGAAGTGTTATGCATTCCTCGTCTACGATTCAAATGAATGTAAATGCGACACGTCCTTGCAAGGAAATAACGTCTGCAGATGTATAGGTATCGTAGCAATAGAGTTCTAATGCTTCTTAAAACGCGATATCGCATCTCATTTCTATGTTTCGTGGTAGGATATAATATGATTTGCGAAGTGTCATGTATTCCTCGTCCACGCTTCAAATGAATGTAAATGCGACACTTCCTTGCAAGGAAATAGCGTTTGCAGATGTCTACGTATCGTAGCAATAGAGTTCTAATACTTCTTAAAACGCGATATCGCATCTCATTTCTATGTTTCATGGTAAGATATAATATGATTTGCGATGTGTTATGTATTCCTCGTCTACACATCAACTGAATGTATATGCGACACTTCCTTGCAAGGAAATGGCGTTTGCAGATGTCTACGTATCGTAGCAATAGAGTTCTTACGATTCTTAAAACGCGATATCGCATCTCATTTCTACGTTTCATGGTAAGATATTATATGATTTGCGAAGTGTCATGTATTCCTCGTCTACCCTTCAAATGAATGTAAATGCGACACTTCCTTGCTAGGAAGTAGCGTCTGCAGATGTCTAGGTATCGTAGCAATAGAGTTCTAATGCTTCTTAAAACGCGACATCGCATCTCACTTCTATGTTTCGTGGTAAGATATAATATGATTTGCGAAGTGTCATGTATTCCTCGTCCACGGTTCAAATGAATGTAAATGCGACACTTCCTTGCAAGGAAATAGCGTTTGCAGATGTCTACGTATCGTAGCAATAGAGTTGTTATGATTCTTAAAACGCGATATCGGATCTCATTTCTATGTTTCATGGTAAGATATAATATGATTTGCGATGTGTTATGTATTCCTCGTCTACACATCAACTGAATGTAAATGCGACACTTCCTTGCAAGGAAATGGCGTTTGCAGATGTCTACGTATCGTAGCAATAGAGTTCTTACGATTCTTAAAACGCGATATCGCATCTCATTTCTACGTTTCATGGTAAGATATTATATGATTTGCGAAGTGTCATGTATTCCTCGTCTACACTTCAAATGAATGAAAATGCAACACTTCCTTGCAAGGAAATAGCGTTTGCAAATGTCTACCTATCGTAGCAATAGTGTTCTAATGCTTCTTAAAACGCGATATCGCATCTCATTTCTATGTTTCATGGTAAGATATAATATGATTTGCGAAGTATTATGTATTCCTCGTCTACATATCAAATGAATGTAAGTGCGACACTTCTTTGCAAGGAAATAGCGTTTGCAGATGTCTACGTATCGTAGCAATAGAGTTCTTATGATTCTTAAAACGCGATATCGCATCTCATTTCTATGTTACATGGTAAGATATAATATGATTTGAGGAGTGTTATGTATTCCTCGTCTACACTTCAAATGAATGTAAATGCGACACTTCCTTGCTAGGAAGTAGCGTCTGCAGATGTCTAGGTATCGTAGCAATGGAGTTCTAATGCTTCTTAAAACGCGATATCGCATCTCGTTTCTATGTTTCGTGGTAAGATATAATATGATTTGCGAAGTGTCATGTATTCCTCGTCCACGCTTCAAATGAATGTAAATGCGACACTTCCTTGCAAGGAAATAGCGTTTGCAGATGTCTACGTATCGTAGCAATAGAGTTCTTGTGATTCTTAAATCGCGATATCGGATCTCATTTCTATGTTTCATGGTAAGATATAATATGATTTGCGAAGTGTTATGTATTCCTCGTCTACACTTCAAATGAATGTAAATGCGACACTTCTTTGCAAGGAAATAGCGTTTGCAGATGTCTACGTATCGTAAAAATAGAGTTCTTATGATTCTTAAAACGCGGTATTGCATCACATTTCTATGTTTCATGGTAAAATATAATATGATTTGCGGAGTGTTATGTATTCGTCGTCTACACTTCAAATGAATGTGAATGCGACACTTCCTCGCTAGGAAATAGTGTTTGCAGATATCTGCGTATCGTAGCAGTAGAGTTCTAATGCTTCTTAAAACGCGATATCGCATCTCATTTCTATGTTTCATGGTAAGATATAATAAGATTTGCGAAGTGTCATGTATTCCTCGTCTACACTTCAAATGAATGTGAATGCGACACTTCCTCGCTAGGAAATAGCGTTTGCAGATGTCTACGTATCGTAGCAATAGATTTCTGATGCTTCTTAAAACGCGATATCGCATCTCATTTCTATGTTTCATGGTAAGATATAATATGAATTGCGAAGTGTTATGTATTCCTCGTCTACAGTTCAATTGAATGTAAATGCGACACTTCCTTGCAAGGAAATAGCGTTTGCAAATGTCTACCTATCGTAGCAATAGTGTTCTAATGCTTCTTAAAACGCGATATCGCATCTCATTTCTATGTTTCATGGTAAGATATAATATGATTTGCGAAGTGTCATGTATTCCTCGTCTACACTTCAAATGGATGTAAATGCGACACTTCCTTGCAAGGAAATAGCGTTTGCAGATGTCTACGTATCATAGCAATAGAGATCTTATGATTCTTAAAACGCGATATCGCATCTCATTTCTATGTTTCATGGTAAGATATAATATGATTTGTGGAGTGTCATGTATTCCTCGTCTACACTTCAAATGAATGTAAATGCGGCACTTCCTTAGAAGGAAATAGCGTTTGCAGATGTCTACGTATCGTAGCATTAGAGTTCTTATGATTCTTAAAACGCGATATCGCATCTCATTTCTACGTTTCATGGTAAGATATTATATGATTTGCGAAGTGTCATGTATTCCTCGTCTACACTTCAAATATATGTAAGTGCGACACTTCCTTGCTAGGAAGTAGCGTCTGCAGATGTCTAGGTATCGTAGCAATAGAGTTCTAATGCTTCCTAAACGCGATATCGCATCTCATTTCTATGTTTCGTGGTAAGATATAATATGATTTGCGAAGTATCATGTATTCCTCGTCCACGCTTCAACTGAATGTAAATGCGACACTTCCTTGCAAGGAAATAGCGTTTGCAGATGTCTACGTATCGTAGCAATAGAGTTCTTATGATTCTTAAAACGCGATATCGGATCTCATTACTATGTTTCATGGTAAGATATAATATGATTTGCGAACTGTTATGTATTCCTCGTCTACACTTCAAATGAATGTAAATGCTACACTTCTTTGCAAGAAAATAGCGTTTGCAGATGTCTACGTATCGTAGCAATAGAGTTCTTATTATTCTTAAAACGCGATATCGCATCACATTTCTATGTTTCATGGTAAGATATAATATGATTTGCGAAGTGTTATGTATTCCTCGTCTACACATCAAATGAATGTAAATGCGACACTTCCTTGCTAGGAAATAGCGTCTGCAGATGTCTAGGTATGGTAGCAATAGAGTTCTAATGCTTCTTAAAACGCGATATCGCATCTCATTTCTATGTATCATGGTAAGATATAAAATGATTTGCGAAGTGTTATGCATTCCTCGTCTACGATTCAAATGAAAGTAAGTGCGACACTTCCTTACAAGGAAATAGCGATTGCAGATGTCTACGTATCGTAGCAATAGATTTCTTATGATTCTTAAAACGCGATATCGCATCTCATTTCTATGTTTCATGGTAAGATATAATATGATTTGCGAAGTGTTATGTATTCCTCGTCTACACATCAAACGAATGTAAATGCGACACTACCTTGCAAGGAAATAGCGTTTGCAGATGTCTACGTATCGTAGCAATAGAGTTCTAATGCTTCATAAAACGAGATATTGCATCTCATATCTATGTTTGATGATAAGATATAATATTCATTTCGAAGTGTTATGCATTCCTCGTCTACGATTCAAATGAATGTAAATGCGACACTTCCTTGCAAGGAAATAGCGTTTGCAGATGTCTACGTATCGTAGCAATAGAGTTCAAATGTTTCTTAAAACGCGATATCGCATCTCATATCTATGTTTCATGATAAGATATAATATTCATTGCGAAGTGTTATGCATTCCTCGTCTATACTTCAAATGAATGTGAATGCGACACTTCCTCGCTAGGAAATAGCGTTTGCAGATGTCTACGTATCGTAGCAATAGAT
This sequence comes from Xylocopa sonorina, assembly GCF_050948175.1. Classification (NCBI taxonomy): domain Eukaryota; kingdom Metazoa; phylum Arthropoda; class Insecta; order Hymenoptera; family Apidae; genus Xylocopa; species Xylocopa sonorina. Next base: position 223,191 of record NW_027490303.1, read on the forward strand.
TTCTAATGCTTCTTAAAACGCGATATCGCATCTCGTTTCTATGTTTCGTGGTAAGATATAATATGATTTGCGAAGTGTCATGTATTCCTCGTCCACGCTTCAAATGAATGTAAATGCGACACTTCCTTGCAAGGAAATAGCGTTTGCAGATGTCTACGTATCGTAGCAATAGAGTTCTTGTGATTCTTAAATCGCGATATCGGATCTCATTTCTATGTTTCATGGTAAGATATAATATGATTTGCGAAGTGTTATGTATTCCTCGTCTACACTTCAAATGAATGTAAATGCGACACTTCTTTGCAAGGAAATAGCGTTTGCAGATGTCTACGTATCGTAAAAATAGAGTTCTTATGATTCTTAAAACGCGGTATTGCATCACATTTCTATGTTTCATGGTAAAATATAATATGATTTGCGGAGTGTTATGTATTCGTCGTCTACACTTCAAATGAATGTGAATGCGACACTTCCTCGCTAGGAAATAGTGTTTGCAGATATCTGCGTATCGTAGCAGTAGAGTTCTAATGCTTCTTAAAACGCGATATCGCATCTCATTTCTATGTTTCATGGTAAGATATAATAAGATTTGCGAAGTGTCATGTATTCCTCGTCTACACTTCAAATGAATGTGAATGCGACACTTCCTCGCTAGGAAATAGCGTTTGCAGATGTCTACGTATCGTAGCAATAGATTTCTGATGCTTCTTAAAACGCGATATCGCATCTCATTTCTATGTTTCATGGTAAGATATAATATGAATTGCGAAGTGTTATGTATTCCTCGTCTACAGTTCAATTGAATGTAAATGCGACACTTCCTTGCAAGGAAATAGCGTTTGCAAATGTCTACCTATCGTAGCAATAGTGTTCTAATGCTTCTTAAAACGCGATATCGCATCTCATTTCTATGTTTCATGGTAAGATATAATATGATTTGCGAAGTGTCATGTATTCCTCGTCTACACTTCAAATGGATGTAAATGCGACACTTCCTTGCAAGGAAATAGCGTTTGCAGATGTCTACGTATCATAGCAATAGAGATCTTATGATTCTTAAAACGCGATATCGCATCTCATTTCTATGTTTCATGGTAAGATATAATATGATTTGTGGAGTGTCATGTATTCCTCGTCTACACTTCAAATGAATGTAAATGCGGCACTTCCTTAGAAGGAAATAGCGTTTGCAGATGTCTACGTATCGTAGCATTAGAGTTCTTATGATTCTTAAAACGCGATATCGCATCTCATTTCTACGTTTCATGGTAAGATATTATATGATTTGCGAAGTGTCATGTATTCCTCGTCTACACTTCAAATATATGTAAGTGCGACACTTCCTTGCTAGGAAGTAGCGTCTGCAGATGTCTAGGTATCGTAGCAATAGAGTTCTAATGCTTCCTAAACGCGATATCGCATCTCATTTCTATGTTTCGTGGTAAGATATAATATGATTTGCGAAGTATCATGTATTCCTCGTCCACGCTTCAACTGAATGTAAATGCGACACTTCCTTGCAAGGAAATAGCGTTTGCAGATGTCTACGTATCGTAGCAATAGAGTTCTTATGATTCTTAAAACGCGATATCGGATCTCATTACTATGTTTCATGGTAAGATATAATATGATTTGCGAACTGTTATGTATTCCTCGTCTACACTTCAAATGAATGTAAATGCTACACTTCTTTGCAAGAAAATAGCGTTTGCAGATGTCTACGTATCGTAGCAATAGAGTTCTTATTATTCTTAAAACGCGATATCGCATCACATTTCTATGTTTCATGGTAAGATATAATATGATTTGCGAAGTGTTATGTATTCCTCGTCTACACATCAAATGAATGTAAATGCGACACTTCCTTGCTAGGAAATAGCGTCTGCAGATGTCTAGGTATGGTAGCAATAGAGTTCTAATGCTTCTTAAAACGCGATATCGCATCTCATTTCTATGTATCATGGTAAGATATAAAATGATTTGCGAAGTGTTATGCATTCCTCGTCTACGATTCAAATGAAAGTAAGTGCGACACTTCCTTACAAGGAAATAGCGATTGCAGATGTCTACGTATCGTAGCAATAGATTTCTTATGATTCTTAAAACGCGATATCGCATCTCATTTCTATGTTTCATGGTAAGATATAATATGATTTGCGAAGTGTTATGTATTCCTCGTCTACACATCAAACGAATGTAAATGCGACACTACCTTGCAAGGAAATAGCGTTTGCAGATGTCTACGTATCGTAGCAATAGAGTTCTAATGCTTCATAAAACGAGATATTGCATCTCATATCTATGTTTGATGATAAGATATAATATTCATTTCGAAGTGTTATGCATTCCTCGTCTACGATTCAAATGAATGTAAATGCGACACTTCCTTGCAAGGAAATAGCGTTTGCAGATGTCTACGTATCGTAGCAATAGAGTTCAAATGTTTCTTAAAACGCGATATCGCATCTCATATCTATGTTTCATGATAAGATATAATATTCATTGCGAAGTGTTATGCATTCCTCGTCTATACTTCAAATGAATGTGAATGCGACACTTCCTCGCTAGGAAATAGCGTTTGCAGATGTCTACGTATCGTAGCAATAGATTTCTAATGCTTCTTAAAGCGCGATATCGCATCTCATTTCTATGTTTCATGATAAGATATAATATGATTTGCGAAGTGTCATGCATTCCTCGTCTACACTTCAAATGAATGTAAATGCCACACTTCCTTGCTAGGAAATAGCGTCTTCAGATTTCTAGGTATCGTAGCAATAGAGTTCTAATGCTTCTTAAAACGCGATATTGCATCTCATTTCTGTTTCATGGTAAGATGTAATATGATTTGCGAAGTGTTATTAATTCCTCCTCTACACTTCAAATGAATGTAAATGCGACACTTCCTTGCAAGGAAATAGCGTTTGCAGATGTCTACATATCGTAGCAATAGAATTCTAGTGCTTCTTAAAACGCGTTATCGCATCTCATTTCTATGTTTCATGGTAAGATATAATATGATTTGCGATGTGCTATGTATTCCTCGTCTACACTTCAAATGAATGTAAATGCGACACTTCCTTGCAAGGAAATAGCTTCTGCAGATGTCTAGGTATCGTAGCAATAGAGTTCTAATGCTTCTTGAAACGCGATATCGCATCTCATTTCTACGTATCACGGTAAGATATAATAAGATTTGCGAAGTGTCACGTATTCCTCGTCTACACTTCAAATGAATGTGAATGCGACACTTCCTTGCAAGGAAATAGCGTTTGCAGATGTCTACGTATCGTAGCAATATAGTTCTTATGATTCTAAAAACGCGATATCGCATCTCATTTCTATGTTTCATGGTAAGGTATAATATGATTTGCGAAGTGTTATGTATTCCTTGTCTACACTTCAAATGAATGTAAATGCGACACTTCCTTGCAAGGAAATAGCGTTTGCAGATGTCTACGTATTGAAGCAATAGATTACAAATGCTTCTTAAAACGAGATATTGCATCTCATATCTGTGTTTCATGATAAGATATAATATTCATTGCGAAGTGTTATGCATTCCTCGTCTACGATTCAAATGAAAGTAAATGCGACACTTCCTTGCAAGGAAATAGCGATTGCAGATGTCTACGTATCGTAGCAATAGATTTCTTATGATCCTTAAAACGCGACATCGCATCCCATTTCTATGTTTCATGGTAAGATATAATATGATTTGCGATGTGCTATGTATTCCTCGTCTACACTTCAAATGAATGTAAATGCGACACTTCCTTGCAAGGAAATAGCGTCTGCAGATGTCTAGGTATCGTAGCAATAGAGTTCTAATGCTTCTTAAAACGCGATATCGCATCTCATTTCTACGTTTCATGGTAAGATATTATATGATTTGCGAAGTGTTACGTATTCATCGTCTACACTTCAAATGAATGTGAATGCGATACTTCCTCGCTAGGAAATAGCGTTTGCAGATGTCTACGTATCGTAGCAATAGCTTTCTAGAGCTTCATAAAACGCGATACCGCATCCCATTGCTATGTTTCATGGTAAGATATAATATGACTAGCGAAGTATCATGTATTCCTCGTCCACACTTCAAATGAATGTAAATGCGACACTTCCTTGCTAGGAAATAGCGTCTGCAGATGTCTAGGTATCGTAGCAATAGAGATCTAATGCTTCTTAAAACGCGATATCGCATCTCATATCTATGTTTCATGATAAGATATAATATTCATTGCGAAGTGTTATGCATTCCTCGTCTACGATTCAAATGAATGTAAATGCGACACTTCCTTGCAAGGAAATAACGTCTGCAGATGTATAGGTATCGTAGCAATAGAGTTCTAATGCTTCTTAAAACGCGATATCGCATCTCATTTCTATGTTTCATGGTAAGATATAATATGATTTGCGATGTGTTATGTATTCCTCGCCTACACATCAACTGAATGTAAATGCGACACTTCCTTGCAAGGAAATAGCGTTTGCAGATGTCTACGTATCGTAGCAATAGAGTTCTTATGATACTTAAAACGCGATATCGCATCTCATTTCTATGTTTCATGATAAGATATAATATGATTTGCGAAGTGTCATGCATTCCTCGTCTACACTTCAAATGAATGTAAATGCCACACTTCCTTGCTAGGAAATAGCGTCTTCAGATTTCTAGGTATCGTAGCAATAGAGTTCTAATGCTTCTTAAAACGCGATATTGCATCTCATTTCTGTTTCATGGTAAGATGTAATATGATTTGCGAACTGTTATTAATTCCTCCTCTACACTTCTAATGAATGTAAATGCGACACTTCCTTGCAAGGAAATAGCGTTTGCAGATGTCTACATATCGTAGCAATAGAATTCTAGAGCTTCTTAAAACGCGTTATCGCATCTCATTTCTATGTTTCATGATAAGATATAATATGATTTGCGAAGTGTCATGTATTCCTCGTCTACACTTCAAATGAATGTAAATGCGACACTTCCTTGCTAGGAAATAGCGTCTGCTGATGTCTAGGTATCGTAGCAATAGAGTTCTAATGCTTCTTAAAACGCGATATCGCATCTCATTTCTATGTTTCATGGTAAGATGTAATATGATTTGCGAAGTGTTATGTACTCCTCCTCTACACTTCAAATGAATGTAACTGCGACACTTCCTTGCAAGGAAATAGCGTTTGCAAATGTCTACCTATCGTAGCAGTAGTGTTCTAATGCTTCTTAAAACGCGATATCGCATCTCATTTCCATGTTTCATGGAAAGATATAACATGATTTTCGAAGTGTTATGTATTCCTAGTCTACTCTTCAAATGAATGTGAATGCGATACTTCCTCGCTAGGAAATAGCGTTTGCAGATATCTACGTATCGTAGCAGTAGCTTTCTAGTGCTTCTTAAAACGCGATATCGCATCTCATTTCTATGTTTCATGGTAAGATATAATATGATTTGCGAAGTGTTATGTATTCCTCGTCTACACATCAAATGAATGTAAATGCGACACTTCCTTGCAAGGAAATAGCGTCTGCAGATGTCTAGGTATCGTAGCAATAGAGTTCTAATGCTTCTTAAAACGCGATATCGCATCTCATTTCTATGTTTCATGGTAAGATATAATATGACTTGCGAAGTGTTATGCATTCCTCGTCTACGATTCAAATGAATGTAAATGCGACTCTTCCTTGCAAGGAAATAGCGTCTGCAGATGTCTAGGTATCGTAGCAATAGAGTTCTAATGCTTCTTAAAACGCGATATCGCATCTCATTTCTATGTTTCATGGTAAGATATAATATGATTTGCGAAGTGTCATGTATTCCTCGTCTGCACTTCAAATGAATGTAAATGCGACACTTCCTTGCAAGGAAATAGCGTTTGCAGATGTCTACGTATCGTAGCAAAAGAGTTCTAATGCTTCTTAAAACGCGATATCGCATCTCATTTCTATGTTTCATGGTAAGATATAATATGATTTGCGAAGTGTTATGTATTCCTCGTCTACACATCAACTGAATGTAAATGCGACACTTCCTTGCAAGGAAATAGCGTTTGCAGATGTCTACGTATCGAAGCAATAGAGTTCAAATGCTTCTTAAAACGAGATATTGCATCTCATATCTATGTTTCATGATAAGATATAATATTCATTGCGAAGTGTTATGCATTCCTCGTCTACGATTCAAATGAATGTAAATGCGACACTTCCTTGCAAGGAAATAGCGTTTGCAGATGTCTACGTATCGTAGCAATAGAGTTCTAATGCTTCTTAAAACGCGATATCGCATCTCATTTCTATGTTTCATGGTAAGATATAATATGATTTGCGAAGATTTATGTATTCCTCGTCTACACTTCAAATGAATGTTAATGCGATACTTCCTCGCTAGGAAATAGCGTTTGCAGATGTCTACGTATCGTAGCAGTAGAGTTCTAATGCTTCTTAAAACGCGATATCGCATCTCATTTCTATGTTTCATGGTAAGGTATAACATGATTTGCGAAGTGTTACGTATTCATCGTCTACACTTCAAATGAATGTGAATGCGATACTTCCTCGCTCGGAAATAGCGTTTGCAGATGTCTACGTATCGTAGCAATAGCTTTCTAGTGCTTCTTAAAACGCGATATCGCATCCAATTGCTATGTTTCATGGTAAGATATAATATGATTTGCGAAGTGCTATGTATTCCTTGTCTACACCTCAAATGAATGTAAATGCGACACTTCCTTGCAAGAAAGTAGCGTTTGCAGATGTCTATGTATCGAAGCAATAGATTTCAAATGCTTCTTAAAACGAGATATTGCATCTCATATCTATGTTTCATGATAAGGTATAATATTCTTTGCGAAGTGTTATGCATTCCTCGTCTACGATTCAAATGAATGTAAATGCGACTCTTCCTTGCAAGGAAATAGCGTTTGCAAATGTCTACCTAGCAGTAGTGTTCTAATGCTTCTTAGAACGCGATGTCGCACCTCATTTCTATGTTTCATGGTAAGATATAATATGATTTGCGAAGTGCTATGTATTCCTCGTCTACACATCAAATGAATGTAAATGCGACACTTCCTTGCAAGGAAATAGCGTTTGCAGATGTCTACGTATCGTAGCAATATAGTTCTTATGATTCTTAAAACGCGATATCGCATCTCATTTCTATGTTTCATGGTAAGGTATAATATGATTTGTGAAGTGTTATGTTTTCCTTGTCTACACTTCAAATGAATGTAAATGCGACACTTCCTTGCAAGGAAATAGCGTTTGCAGATGTCTACGTATTGAAGCAATAGATTTCAAATGCTTCTTAAAACGAGATATTGCATCTCATATCTATGTTTGATGATAAGATATAATATTCATTGCGAAGTGTTATGCATTCCTCGTCTACGATTCAAATGAAAGTAAGTGCGACACTTCCTTGCAAGGAAATAGCGATTGCAGATGTCTGCGTATCGTAGCAATAGATTTCTTATGATTCTTAAAACGCGATATCGCATCTCATTTCTATGTTTCATGGTAAGATATAATATGATTTGCGATGTGCTATGTACTCCTCGTCTACACTTCAAATGAATGTAAATGCAACACTTCCTTGCAAGGAAATAGCGTCTGCAGATGTCTACGTATCGTAGCAATAGAGTTCTAATGCTTCTTAAAACGCGATATCGCATCTCATTTCTATGTTTCATGGTAAGATATAATATGATTTGCGATGTGTTATGTATTCCTCGTCTACACATCAACTGAATGTAAATGCGACACTTCCTTGCAAGGAAATGGCGTTTGCAGATGTCTACGTATCGTAGCAATAGAGTTCTTACGATTCTTAAAACGCGATATCGCATCTCATTTCTGTTTCATGGTAAGGTATAATATGATTTGCGAAGTGTTATATATCCGTCGTCTACACTTCAAATGAATGTAAATGCGACACTTTCTTGCAAGGAAATAGCGTTTGCTGATGTCTACGTATCGTAGCAATGGATTTCTGCTGCATCTTAAAACGCGATATCGCATCTCATTTTTATGTTTCATGGTAAGATATAATATGATTTGCGATGTGTTATGTATTCCTCGCCTACACATCAACTGAATGTAAATTCGACACTTCCTTGCAAGGAAATAGCGTTTGCAGATGTCTACGTATCGTAGCAATAGAGTTCTTATGATACTTAAAACGCGATATCGCATCTCATTTCTATGTTTCATGATAAGATATAATATGATTTGCGAAGTGTCATGCATTCCTCGTCTACACTTCAAATGAATGTAAATGCCACACTTCCTTGCTAGGAAATAGCGTCTTCAGATTTCTAGGTATCGTAGCAATAGAGTTCTAATGCTTCTTAAAACGCGATATTGCATCTCATTTCTGTTTCATGGTAAGATGTAATATGATTTGCGAAGTGTTATTAATTCCTCCTCTACACTTCAAATGAATGTAAATGCGACACTTCCTTGCAAGGAAATAGCGTTTGCAGATGTCTACATATCGCAGCAATAGAATTCTAGAGCTTCTTAAAACGCGTTATCGCATCTCATTTCTATGTCTCATGATAAGATATAATATGATTTGCGAAGTGTCATGTATTCCTCGTCTACACTTCAAATGAATGTAAATGCGTCACTTCCTTGCTAGGAAATAGCGTCTGCAGATGTCTAGGTATCGTAGCAATAGAGTTCTAATGCTTCTTAAAACGCGATATCGCATCTCATTTCTATGTTTCATGGTAACATGTAATATGATTTGCGAAGTGTTATGTATTCCTCCTCTACACTTCAAATGAATGTAACTGCGACACTTCCTTGCAAGGAAATAGCGTTTGCAAATGTCTACCTATCGTAGCAGTAGTGTTCTAATGCTTCTAAAAACGCGATATCGCATCTCATTTCTATGTTTCATGGAAAGATATTATATGATTTGCGAAGGGTCATATATTCCTCGTCTATACTTCAAATGAATGTAAATGCGACACTTCCTTGCAAGGAAATAGCGTTTGCAGATGTCTACGTATCGTAGCAATAGAGTTCTAATGCTTCTTAGAACGCGATATCGCATCTCATTTCTATGTCTCATGATAAGATATAATATGATTTGCGAAGTGTCATGTATTCCTCGTCTACACTTCAAATGAATGTAAATGCGTCACTTCCTTGCTAGGAAATAGCGTCTGCAGATGTCTAGGTATCGTAGCAATATAGTTCTTATGATTCTTAAAACGCGATATCGCATCTCATTTCTATGTTTCATGGTAAGGTATAATATGATTTGTGAAGTGTTATGTTTTCCTTGTCTACACTTCAAATGAATGTAAATGCGACACTTCCTTGCAAGGAAATAGCGTTTGCAGATGTCTACGTATTGAAGCAATAGATTTCAAATGCTTCTTAAAACGAGATATTGCATCTCATATCTATGTTTGATGATAAGATATAATATTCATTGCGAAGTGTTATGCATTCCTCGTCTACGATTCAAATGAAAGTAAGTGCGACACTTCCTTGCAAGGAAATAGCGATTGCAGATGTCTGCGTATCGTAGCAATAGATTTCTTATGATTCTTAAAACGCGATATCGCATCTCATTTCTATGTTTCATGGTAAGATATAATATGATTTGCGATGTGCTATGTACTCCTCGTCTACACTTCAAATGAATGTAAATGCAACACTTCCTTGCAAGGAAATAGCGTCTGCAGATGTCTACGTATCGTAGCAATAGAGTTCTAATGCTTCTTAAAACGCGATATCGCATCTCATTTCTATGTTTCATGGTAAGATATAATATGATTTGCGATGTGTTATGTATTCCTCGTCTACACATCAACTGAATGTAAATGCGACACTTCCTTGCAAGGAAATGGCGTTTGCAGATGTCTACGTATCGTAGCAATAGAGTTCTTACGATTCTTAAAACGCGATATCGCATCTCATTTCTGTTTCATGGTAAGGTATAATATGATTTGCGAAGTGTTATATATCCGTCGTCTACACTTCAAATGAATGTAAATGCGACACTTTCTTGCAAGGAAATAGCGTTTGCTGATGTCTACGTATCGTAGCAATGGATTTCTGCTGCATCTTAAAACGCGATATCGCATCTCATTTTTATGTTTCATGGTAAGATATAATATGATTTGCGATGTGTTATGTATTCCTCGCCTACACATCAACTGAATGTAAATTCGACACTTCCTTGCAAGGAAATAGCGTTTGCAGATGTCTACGTATCGTAGCAATAGAGTTCTTATGATACTTAAAACGCGATATCGCATCTCATTTCTATGTTTCATGATAAGATATAATATGATTTGCGAAGTGTCATGCATTCCTCGTCTACACTTCAAATGAATGTAAATGCCACACTTCCTTGCTAGGAAATAGCGTCTTCAGATTTCTAGGTATCGTAGCAATAGAGTTCTAATGCTTCTTAAAACGCGATATTGCATCTCATTTCTGTTTCATGGTAAGATGTAATATGATTTGCGAAGTGTTATTAATTCCTCCTCTACACTTCAAATGAATGTAAATGCGACACTTCCTTGCAAGGAAATAGCGTTTGCAGATGTCTACATATCGCAGCAATAGAATTCTAGAGCTTCTTAAAACGCGTTATCGCATCTCATTTCTATGTCTCATGATAAGATATAATATGATTTGCGAAGTGTCATGTATTCCTCGTCTACACTTCAAATGAATGTAAATGCGTCACTTCCTTGCTAGGAAATAGCGTCTGCAGATGTCTAGGTATCGTAGCAATAGAGTTCTAATGCTTCTTAAAACGCGATATCGCATCTCATTTCTATGTTTCATGGTAACATGTAATATGATTTGCGAAGTGTTATGTATTCCTCCTCTACACTTCAAATGAATGTAACTGCGACACTTCCTTGCAAGGAAATAGCGTTTGCAAATGTCTACCTATCGTAGCAGTAGTGTTCTAATGCTTCTAAAAACGCGATATCGCATCTCATTTCTATGTTTCATGGAAAGATATTATATGATTTGCGAAGGGTCATATATTCCTCGTCTATACTTCAAATGAATGTAAATGCGACACTTCCTTGCAAGGAAATAGCGTTTGCAGATGTCTACGTATCGTAGCAATAGAGTTCTAATGCTTCTTAGAACGCGATATCGCATCTCATTTCTATGTTTCATGGTAAGATATAATATGATTTGCGAAGTGTTATGTATTCCTCGTCTACACTTCAAATGAATGTGAATGCGACACATTCTCGCTAGGAAATAGCGTTTGCAGATGTCTACGTATCGTAGCAATAGATTTCTAATGCTTCTTAAAACGCGATATCGCATTTCATTTCTATGTTTCATGGTAAGATAGAATATGATTTGCGAAGTGTTATGTATTCCTCGTCTACACTTCAAATGAATGTAAATGCGACACTTCCTTGCTAGGAAGTAGCGTCTGCAGATGTCTACGTATCGTAGCAATAGATTTCTAATGCTTCTTAAAACGCGATATCGCATCTCATTTCTATGTATCATGGTAAGATATAATATGATTTGCGAAGTATCATGTATCCTCGTCTACGATTCAAATGAATGTGAATGCGACACTTTCTCGCTAGGAAATAGCGTTTGCAGATGTCTACGTATCGTAGCAATAGAGTTCTAATGCTTCTTAAAACGCGATATCGCATCTCATTTCTATGTTTCATGGTAAGATATAATATGATTTGCGAAGTGTTATGTATTCCTCGCCTACACTTCAAATGAATGTAAATGCGATACTTCCTCGCTAGGAAATAGCGTTTGCAGATGTCTACGTATCGTAGCAAAAGAGTTCTAATGCTTCTTAAAACGCGATATCGCATCTCATTTCTATGTTTCATGGTAAGATATAATATGATTTGCGAAGTGGTATGTATTCTTCGTCTACGCTTCAAATGAATGTAAATGCGACACTTCCTTGCAAGGAAATAGCGTTTGCAGATGTCTACGTATCGTAGCAATAGAGTTCTTATGATTCTTAAAACGCGATATCGCATCTCATTTCTATGTTTCATGGTAAGATATAATATGACTTGCGAAGTGTTATGCATTCCTCGTCTACGATTCAAATGAATGTAAATGCGACTCTTCCTTGCAAGGAAATAGCGTCTGCAGATGTCTAGCTATCGTAGCAATAGAGTTCTAATGCTTCTTAAAACGCGATATCGCATCTCATTTCTATTTTTCATGGTAAGATATAATATGATTTGCGAAGTGTTATGTATTCCTCGTCTACACTTCAAATGAATGTGAATGCGACACTTCCTCGCTAGGAAATAGCGTTTGCAGATGTCTACGTATCGTGGCAATAGATTTCTAATGCTTCTTAAAACGCGATATCGCATCTCATTTCTATGTTTCATGGTAAGGTATAACATGATTTGCGAAGTGTTACGTATTCATCGTCTACACTTCAAATGAATGTAAATGCGACACTTCCTTGCAAGGAAATAGCGTTTGCAGATGTCTACGTATCGTAGCAATATAGTTCTTATGATTCTTAAAACGCGATATCGCATCTAATTTCTATGTTTCATGGTAAGATATAATATGGTTTGCGAAGTGTTATGTATTCCTTGTCTACACTTCAAATGAATGTAAATGCGACACTTCCTTGCAAGGAAATAGCGTTTGCAGATGTCTACGTATTGAAGCAATAGATTTCAAATGCTTCTTAAAACGAGATATTGCATCTCATATCTATGTTTCATGATAAGATATAATATTCATTGCGAAGTGTTATGCATTCCTCGTCTACGATTCAAATGAAAGTAAATGCGACACTTCCTTGCAAGGAAATAGCGATTGCAGATGTCTACGTATCGTAGCAATAGATTTTTATGATTCTTAAAACGCGATATCGCATCTCATTTCTATGTTTCATGGTAAGGTATAACATGATTTGCGAAGTGTTACGTATTCATCGTCTACACTTCAAATGAATGTGAATGCGATACTTCCCCGCTAGGAAATAGCGTTTGCAGATGTCTACGTATCGTAGCAATAGCTTTCTAGTGCTTCTTAAAACGCGATATCGCATCCCATTGCTATGTTTCATGGTAAGATATAATATGACTAGCGAAGTATCATGTATTCCTCGTCCACACTTCAAATGAATGTAAATGCGACACTTCCTTGCAAGGAAATAGCGATTGCAGATGTCTACGTATCGTAGCAATAGAGTTCATATGATTCTTAAAACGCGATATCGCATCACATTTCTATGTTTCATGGTAAGATATAATATGATTTGCGAAGTGTTATGTATTCCTCGTCTACACATCAAATGAATGTAAATGCGACACTTTCTTGCAAGGAAATAGCATTTGCAGATGTCTACTTATCGTAGCAATGGATTTCTGCTGCTTCTTAAAACGCGATATCGCAACTCATTTCTATGTTTCATGGTAAGATATAATATGATTTGCGAAGTGTCATGTATTCCTCGTCTACCCTTCAAATGAATGTAAATGCGACACTTCCTTGCTAGGAAGTAGCGTCTGCAGATGTCTAGGTATCGTAGCAATAGAGTTCTAATGCTTCTTAAAAAGCGATATCGCATCTCATTTCTATGTTTCATGGTAAGATATAATATGATTTGCGAAGTGTTATGTATTCCTAGTCTACACTTCAAATGAATGTAAATGCGACACTTCCTTGCAAGGAAATAGCGTTTGCAAATGTCTACCTATCGTTGCAATAGTGTTCTAATGCTTCTTAAAACGCGATATCGCATCTCATTTCTATGTTTCATGGCAAGATATAATATGATTTGCGAAGTGTTATTTATACCTTGTCTATACATCAAATGACTGTAAATGCGATACTTCCTTGCAAGGAAATAGCGTTTGCAGATGTCTACGTATCGTAGCAATAGAATTCTAATGCTTCTTAAAACGCGATATCGCATCACATTTATATGTTTCATGGTAAGATATAATATGATTTGCGAAGTGTCATGTATTCCTCGTTTACACTTCAAATGAATGTAAATGCGACACTTCCTTGCAAGGAAATAGCGTTTGCAGATGTCTACGTATCGTAGCAATAGAGTTCTTATGATTCTTAAAACGCGATATCGCATCTCATTTCTACGTTTCATGGTAGGATATTATATGATTTGCGAAGTGTTATGAATTCCTCGTCTACACATCAAATGAATGTAAATGCGACACTTCCTTGCTAGGAAATAGCGTTTGCCGATGTCTACGTATCGTAGCAATAGAGTTCTTATGAATCTTAAAACGCGATATCGCATCTCATTTCTGTTTCATGGTAAGGTATAATATGATTTGCGAAGTGTTATATATCCGTCGTCTACACTTCAAATGAATGTAAATGCGACACTTTCTTGCAAGGATTATAGCGTTTGCTGATGTCTACGTATCGTAGCAATGGATTTCTGCTGCATCTTAAAACGCGATATCGCATCTCATTTCTATGTTTCATGGTAAGATATAATATGATTTGCGATGTGTTATGTATTCCTCGCCTACACATCAACTGAATGTAAATGCGACACTTCCTTGCAAGGAAATAGCGTTTGCAGATGTCTACGTATCGTAGCAATAGAGTTCTTATGATACTTAAAACGCGATATCGCATCTCATTTCTACGTTTCATGGTAAGATATTATATGATTTGCGAAGTGTCATGTATTCCTCGTTTACACTTCAAATGAATGTAAATGCGACACTTCCTTGCAAGGAAATAGCGATTGCAGATGTCTACGTATCGTAGCAATAGAGTTCATATGATTCTTAAAACGCGATATCGCATCACATTTCTATGTTTCATGGTAAGATATAATATGATTTGCGAAGTGTTATGTATTCCTCGTCTACACATCAAATGAATGTAAATGCGACACTTTCTTGCAAGGAAATAGCATTTGCAGATGTCTACTTATCGTAGCAATGGATTTCTGCTTCTTCTTAAAACGCGATATCGCAACTCATTTCTATGTTTCATGGTAAGATATAATATGATTTGCGAAGTGTCATGTATTCCTCGTCTACCCTTCAAATGAATGTAAATGCGACACTTCCTTGCTAGGAAGTAGCGTCTGCAGATGTCTAGGTATCGTAGCAATAGAGTTCTAATGCTTCTTAAAAAGCGATATCGCATCTCATTTCTATGTTTCGTGGTAAGATATAATATGATTTGCGAAGTGTCATGTATTCCTCGTCCGCGCTTCAAATGAATGTAAATGCGACACTTCCTTGCAAGGAAATAGCGTTTGCAGATGTCTACGTATCGTAGCAATAGAGTTCTTATGATTCTTAAAACGCGATATCGCATCTCATTTCTGTTTCATGGTAAGGTATAATATGATTTGCGAAGTGTTATATATCCGTCGTCTACACTTCAAATGAATGTAAATGCGACACTTTCTTGCAAGGAAATAGCATTTGCAGATGTCTACGTATCGTAGCAATGGATTTCTGCTGCTTCTTAAAACGCGATATCGCAACTCATTTCTATGTTTCATTGTAAGATATAATATGATTTGCGAAGTGTTATGTATTCCTAGTCTACACTTCAAATGAATGTAAATGCGACACTTCCTTGCAAGGAAATAGCGTTTGCAAATGTCTACCTATCGTAGCAATAGTGTTCTAATGCTTCTTAAAACGCGATATCGCATCTCATTTCTATGTTTCATGGTAAGACATAATATGATTTGCGAAGTGTCATGTATTCCTCGTCTACACTTCAAATGAATGTAAATGCGACACTTCCTTGCAAGGAAATAGCGTTTGCAAATGTCTACCTATCGTAGCAATAGTGTTCTAATGCTTCTTAAAACGCGATATCGCATCTCATATCTATGTTTCATGGTAAGATATAATATGATTTGCGAAGTGTCATGTATTCCTCTTCTACACATCAAATGAATGTAAATGCGACACTTCCTTGCAAGGAAACAGCGTTTGCAGATGTCTACGTATCGTAGCAATAGAATTCTAATGCTTCTTAAAACGCGATATCGCATCACATTTCTATGTTTCATGGTAAGATATAATATGATTTGCGAAGTGTCATGTATTCCTCGTTAACACTTCAAATGAATGTAAATGCGACACTTCCTTGCAAGGATATAGCGTTTGCAGATGTCTACGTATCGTAGCAATAGAGTTCTTATGATTCTTAAAACGCGATATCGCATCTCATTTCTACGTTTCATGGTAGGATATTATATGATTTGCGAAGTGTTATGTATTCCTCGTCTACACATCAAATGAATGTAAATGCGACACTTCCTTGCTAGGAAATAGCGTTTGCCGATGTCTACGTATCGTAGCAATAGAGTTCTTATGATTCTTAAAACGTGATATCGCATCTCATTTCTATGTTTCATGGTATGATATAATATGATTTGCGAAGTGTTATGTATTCCTCGTCTACACTTCAAATGAATGTAAATGCGACACTTCCTTGCAAGGAAATAGCGTTTGCAGATTTCTACGTATCGAAGCAATAGATTTCAAATGCTTCTTAAAACGAGATATTGCATCTCATATCTACGTTTCATGATAAGATATAATATTCATTGCGAAGTGTTATGCATTCCTCGTCTACGATTCAAATGAAAGTAAATGCGACACTTCGTTGCAAGGAAATAGCGATTGCAGATGTCTACGTATCGTAGCAATAGAGTTCATATGATCCTTAAAACGCGATATCGCATCTCATATCTATGTTTCAAGATAAGATATAATATTCATTGCGAAGTGTTATGCATTCCTCGTCTACGATTCAAATGAAAGTAAATGTGAAACTTCGTTGCAAGGAAATAGCGATTGCAGATGTCTACGTATCGTAGCAATAGAGTTCTAATGCTTCTTAAAACGCGATATCGCATCTCATTTCTATGTTTCAAGGTAAGATATAATATGATTTGCGAAGTGTTATGTATTCCTCGTCTACACTTCAAATGAATGTAAATGCAACCCTTCCTTGCAAGGAAATAGCGTTTGCAGATGTCTACGTATCGAAGCAATAGAGTTCAAATGCTTCTTAAAACGAGATATTGCATCTCATATCTATGTTTCATGATAAGATATAATATTCTTTGCGAAGTGCTATGCATTCCTCCTCTACGTTTCAAATGAATGTAAATGCGGCACTTCCTTGCAAGGAAATAGCGTTTGCAGATGTCTACGTATCGTAGCAATAAAGTTCTTATGATTCTTAAAACGCGATATCGCATCTCATTTCTGTTTCATGGTAAGGTATAATATGATTTGCGAAGTGTTATATATCCGTCGTCTACACTTCAAATGAATGTAAATGCGACACTTTCTTGCAAGGAAATAGCATTTGCAGATGTCTACGTATCGTAGCAATGGATTTCTGCTGCTTCTTAAAACGCGATATCGCAACTCATTTCTATGTTTCATGGTAAGATATAATATGATTTGCGAAGTGTTATGTATTCCTAGTCTACACTTCAAATGAATGTAAATGCGACACTTCCTTGCAAGGAAATAGCGTTTGCAAATGTCTACCTATCGTAGCAATAGTGTTCTAATGCTTCTTAAAACGCGATATCGCATCTCATTTCTATGTTTCATGGTAAGACATAATATGATTTGCGAAGTGTCATGTATTCCTCGTCTACACTTCAAATGAATGTAAATGCGACACTTCCTTGCAAGGAAATAGCGTTTGCAAATGTCTACCTATCGTAGCAATAGTGTTCTAATGCTTCTTAAAATGCGATATCGCATCTCATTTCTATGTTTCATGGTAAGATATAATATGATTTGCGAAGTGTCATGTATTCCTCTTCTACACTTCAAATGAATGTAAATGCGACACATCCTTGCAAGGAAATAGCGTTTGCAGATGTCTACGTATCGTAGCAATAGAGTTCTAATGCTTCTTAAAACGCGATATCGCATCTCATTTCTATGTTTCATGGTAAGATATAATATGATTTGCGAAGTGTTATTTATACCTTGTCTACACATCAAATGAATGTAAATGCGACACTTCCTTGCAAGTAAATAGCGTTTGCAGATGTCTACGTATCGTAGCAATAGAATTCTAATGCTTCTTAAAACGCGATATCGCATCACATTTCTATGTTTCATGGTAAGATATAATATGATTTGCGAAGTGTCATGTATTCCTCGTTTACACTTCAAATGAATGTAAATGCGACACTTCCTTGCAAGGAAATAGCGTTTGCAGATGTCTACGTATCGTAGCAATAGAGTTCTTATGATTCTTAAAACGCGATATCGCATCCCATTTCTACGTTTCATGGTAGGATATTATATGATTTGCGAAGTGTTGTGTATTCCTCGTCTACACATCAAATGAATGTAAATGCGACACTTCCTTGCTAGGAAATAGCGTTTGCCGATGTCTACGTATCGTAGCAATAGAGTTCTAATGCTTCTTAAAACGCGATATCGCACCTCATTTCTATGTTTCATGGTAAGATATAATATGATTTGCGAAGTGTTATGTATTCCTCGTCTACACTTCAAATGAATGTAAATGCAACCCTTCCTTGCAAGGAAATAGCGTTTGCAGATGTCCACGTATCGAAGCAATAGAGTTCAAATGCTTCTTAAAACGAGATATTGCATCTCATATCTATGTTTCATGATAAGATATAATATTCTTTGCGAAGTGCTATGCATTCCTCCTCTACGATTCAAATGAATGTAAATGCGACACTTCCTTGCAAGGAAATAGCGTTTGCAAATGTCTACCTATCGTAGCAGTAGTGTTCTAATGCTTCTTAAAACGCGGTATCGCTTCTCATTTCTATGTTTCATGGTAAGATATAATATGATTTGCGAAGTGTTATGTATTCCTCGTCTACACCTCAAATGAATGTAAATGCGACACTTCCTTGCAAGGAAATAGCGTTTGCAGATGTCTACGTATCGTAGCAATAGAGTTCTAATGCTTCTTAAAACGCGATATCGCATCACATTTCTATGTTTCATGGTAAGATATAATATGATTTGCGAAGTGTCATGTATTCCTCGTTTACACTTCAAATGGATGTAAATTGCGACACTTCCTTGCAAGGAAATAGCGATTGCAGATGTCTACGTATCGTAGCAATAGAGTTCATATGATTCTTAAAACGCGATATTGCATCTCATATCTATGTTTCAAGGTAAGATATAATATTCATTGCGAAGTGTTATGCATTCCTCGTCTACGATTCAAATGAAAGTAAATGCGACACTTTCTTGCAAGGAAATAGCGTTTGCAGATGTCTACGTTTCGTAGCAATAAAGTTCTAATGCTTCTTAAAACGCGATATCGCATCACATTTCTATGTTTCATGGTAAGATATAATATGATTTGCGAAGTGTCATGTATTCCTCGTTTACACTTCAAATGAATGTAAATGCGACACTCCCTTGCAAGGAAATAGCGTTTGCAGATGTCTACGTATCGTAGCAATAGAGTTCTAATGCTTCTTAAAACGCGATATCGCATCACATTTCTATGTTTCATGGTAAGATGTAATATGACTTGCGAAGTGTCATGTATTCCTCGTTTACACTTCAAATGAATGTAAATGCGACACTTCCTTGCAAGGAAATAGCGTTTGCAGATGTCTACGTATCGTAGCAATAGAGTTCTTATGATTCTTAAAGCGCGATATCGCATCTCATTTCTACGTTTCATGGTAGGATATTATATGATTTGCGAAGTGTCATGTATTCCTCGGGTACACTTCAAATGAATGTAAATGCGACACTTCCTTGCTAGGAAATAGCGTCTGCAGATGTCTAGGTATCGTAGCAGTAGTGTTCTAATGCTTCTTAGAACGCGATGTCGCATCTCATTTCTATGTTTCATGGTAAGATATAATATGATTTGCGAAGTGTTATGTATTCCTCGTCTACACTTTAAATGAATGTAATTGCGACACTTCCGTGCAAGGAAATAGCGTTTGCAGATGTCTACGTATCGAAGCAATAGAGTTCAAATGCTTCTTAAAACGAGATATTGCATCTCATATCTTTGTTTCATGATAAGATATAATATTCATTGCGAAGTGTTATGCATTCCTCGTCTACACTTCAAATGAATGTAAATGCGACACTTCCTTGCAAGGAAATAGCGTTTGCAAATGTCTACCTATCGTAGCAATAGTGTTCTAATGCTTCTTAAAACGCGATATCGCATCTCATTTCTATGTTTCATTGTAAGATATAATATGATTTGCGAAGTGTCATGTATTCCTCTTCTACACTTCAAATGAATGTAAATGCGACACTTCCTTGCAAGGAAATAGCGTTTGCAGATGTCTACGTATCGTAGCAATAGAGTTCTAATGCTTCTTAAAACGCGATATCGCACCTCATTTCTATGTTTCATGGTAAGATATAATATGATTTGCGAAGTGCTATGCATTCCTCCTCTACGATTCAAATGAATGTAAATGCGACACTTCCTTGCAAGGAAATAGCGTTTGCAAATGTCTACCTATCGTAGCAATAGTGTTCTAATGCTTCTTAAAACGCGATATCGCATCTCATTTCTATGTTTCATGGTAAGATATAATATGATTTGCGAAGTGTTATGTATTCCTCGTCTACACTTCAAATGAATGTAAATGCGACACTTCTTTGCAAAGAAAGAGCGTTTGCAGATGTCTACGTATCGTAGCAATAGAGTTCTAATGTTTCTTAAAACGCGATATCGCATCACATTTCTATGTTTCATGGTAAGATATAATATGATTTGCGAAGTGTCATGTATTCCTCGTTTACACTTCAAATGAATGTAAATGCGACACTTCCTTGCAAGGAAATAGCGATTGCAGATGTCTACATATCATAGCAATAGAGTTCATATGATTCTTAAAACGCGATATCGCATCTCATATCTATGTTTCAAGATAAGATATAATATTCATTGCGAAGTGTTATGCATTCCTCGTCTACGATTCAAATGAAAGTAAATGCGACACTTTCTTGCAAGGAAATAGCGTTTGCAGATGTCTACGTATCGTAGCAATAGAGTTCTTATGATTCTTAAAACGCTATATCGCATCTCATATCTATGTTTCAAGATAAGATATAATATTCATTGCGAAGTGTTATGCATTCCTCGTCTACGATTCAAATGAAAGTAAATGCGACACTTTCTTGCAAGGAAATAGCGTTTGCAGATGTCTACGTATCGTAGAAATGGATTTCTGATGCTTCTTACAACGCGATAATGCATCTCATTTCTGTGTTTCATGGTAAGATATAATATGATTTGCGAAGTGTTATGTATTCCTCGTCTACACTTCAAATGAATGTAAATGCGACACTTTCTTGCAAGGAAATAGCGTTTGCAGATGCCTACGTATCGAAGCAATAGAGTTCAAATGCTTCATAAAACGAGATATTGCATCTCATATCTATGTTTCATGATAAGATATAATATTCATTGCGAAGTGTTATGCATTCCTCGTCTACGATTCAAATGAATGTAAATGCAACACTTCCTTGCAAGGAAATAGCGTTTGCAGATGTCTACGTATCGTAGCAATAGAGTTCTAATGCTTCCTAAAACGCGTTATCGCATCTCGTTTCTATGTTTCATGGTAAGATATAATATGATTTGCGAAGTGTTGAGTATTCCTCGTCTACACTTCAAATGAATGTAAATGCGACACTTCTTTGCAAGGAAATAGCGTTTGCAGATGTCTACGTATCGTAGCAATAGAGTTCTTATGATTCTTAAAACGCGATATCGCATCACATTTCTATGTTTCATGGTAAGATATAATATGATTTGCGAAGTGTTATGTATTCCTCGTGTACACATCAAATGAATGTAAATGCGACACTTTCTTGCAAGGAAATAGCATGTGCAGATGTCTACGTATCGTAGCAATGGATTTCTGCTGCTTCTTAAAACGCGATATCGCAACTCATTTCTATGTTTCATGGTAAGATATAATATGATTTGCGAAGTGTTATGTATTCCTAGTCTACACTTCAAATGAATGTAAATGCGACACTTCCTTGCAAGGAAATAGCGTTTGCAAATGTCTACCTATCGTAGCAATAGTGTTCTAATGCTTCTTAAAACGCGATATCGCATCTCATTTCTATGTTTCATGGTAAGATATAATATGATTTGCGAAGTGTCATGTATTCCTCGTCTACACTTCAAATGAATGTAAATGCGACACTTCCTTGCAAGGAAATAGCGTTTGCAAATGTCTACGTATCGTAGCAATAGAGTTCTAATGCTTCTTAAAACGCGATATCGCATCTCATTTCTATGTTTCATGGTAAGATATAATATGATTTGCGAAGTGTCATGTATTCCTCGTTTACACTTCAAATGAATGTAAATGCGACACTTCCTTGCAAGGAAATAGCGTTTTCAGATGTCTACGTATCGCAGCAATAGAGTTCTAATGCTTCTTAAAACGCGATATCGCATCTCATTTCTATGTCTCATGGTAAGATATAATATGATTTGCGAAGTGTTATGTATTCCTCATCAACACATCAACCGAATGTAAATGCGACACTTCCTTGCAAGGAAATAGCGTTTGCAGATGTCTACGTATCGAAGCAATAGAGTTCAAATGCTTCTTAAAACGAGATATTGCATCTCATATCTATGTTTCATGATAAGATATAATATTCATTGCGAAGTGTTATGCATTCCTCGTCTACGATTCAAATGAATGTAAATGCAACACTTCCTTGCAAGGAAATAGCGTTTGCAGATGTCTACGTATCGTAGCAATAGAGTTCTAATGCTTCCTAAAACGCGTTATCGCATCTCGTTTCTATGTTTCATGGTAAGATATAATATGATTTGCGAAGTGTTGTGTATTCCTCGTCTACACTTCAAATGAATGTAAATGCGACACTTCTTTGCAAGGAAATAGCGTTTGCAGATGTCTACGTATCGTAGCAATAGAGTTCTTATGATTCTTAAAACGCGATATCGCATCACATTTCTATGTTTCATGGTAAGATATAATATGATTTGCGAAGTGTTATGTATTCCTCGTGTACACATCAAATGAATGTAAATGCGACACTTTCTTGCAAGGAAATAGCATGTGCAGATGTCTACGTATCCTAGCAATGGATTTCTGCTGCTTTTTAAAACGCGATATCGCAACTCATTTCTATGTTTCATGGTAAGATATAATATGATTTGCGAAGTGTTATGTATTCCTAGTCTACACTTGAAATGAATGTAAATGCGACTCTTCCTTGCAAGGAAATAGCGTTTGCAAATGTCTACCTATCGTAGCAATAGTGTTCTAATGCTTCTTAAAACGCGATATCGCATCTCATTTCTATGTTTCATGGTAAGATATAATATGATTTGCGAAGTGTCATGTATTCCTCGTCTCCACTTCAAATGAATGTAAATGCGACACTTCCTTGCAAGGAAATAGCGTTTGCAAATGTCTACGTATCGTAGCAATAGAGTTCTAATGCTTCTTAAAACGCGATATCGCATCTCATTTCTATGTTTCATGGTAAGATATAATATGATTTGCGAAGTGTCATGTATTCCTCGTTTACACTTCAAATGAATGTAAATGCGACACTTCCTTGCAAGGAAATAGCGTTTGCAGATGTCTACGTATCGCAGCAATAGAGTTCTAATGCTTCTTAAAACGCGATATCGCATCTCATTTCTATGTCTCATGGTAAGATATAATATGATTTGCGAAGTGTTATGTATTCCTCATCAACACATCAACCGAATGTAAATGCAACACTTCCTTGCAAGGAAATAGCACTTGCAGATGTCTACGTATCGTAGCAATGGATTTCTGCTGCTTCTTAAAACGCGATATCGCATCTCATTTCTATGTTTCATGGTAAGATATAATATGATTTGCGAAGTGTTATGTATTCCTAGTCTACACTTCAAATGAATGTAAATGCGACACTTCCTTGCAAGGAAATAGCGTTTGCAAATATCTAACTATCGTAGCAGTAGTGATCTAATGCTTCTTAAAACGCGATATCGCATCTCATTTCTATGTTTCATGGTAAGATATAATATGATTTGTGAAGTGTCATGTATTCCTCGTCTACACTTCAAATGAATGTAAATGCGACACTTCCTTGCAAGGAAATAGCGTTTGCAAATGTCTACCTATCGTAGCAATAGTGTTCTAATGCTTCTTAAAACGCGATATCGCATCTCATTTCTATGTTTCATGGTAAGATATAATATGATTTGCGAAGTGTCATGTATTCCTCGTCTACACTTCAAATGAATGTAAATGCGACACTTCCTTGCAAGGAAATAGCGTTTGCAAATGTCTACCTATCGTAGCAATAGAGTTCTTATGATTCTTAAAACGCGATATCGCATCTCATATCTATGTTTCAAGATAAGATATAATATTCATTGCGAAGTGTTATGCATTCCTCGTCTACGATTCAAATGAAAGTAAATGCGACACTTTCTTGCAAGGAAATAGCGTTTTCAGATGTCTACGTATCGTAGCAATGGATTTCTGATGCTCCTTAAAACGCGATATCGCATCTCATTTCTGTGTTTCATGGTAAGATATAATATGATTTGCGAAGTGTTATGTATTCCTCGTCTACACTTCAAATGAATGTAAATGCGACACTTTCTTGCAAGGAAATAGCGTTTGCAGATGTCTACGTATCGTAGCAATAGAGTTCTAATGCTTCTTAAAACGCGATATCGCATCACATTTCTATGTTTCATGGTAAGATGTAATATGACTTGCGAAGTGTCATGTATTCCTCGTTTACACTTCAAATGAATGTAAATGCGACACTTCCTTGCAAGGAAATAGCGTTTGCAGATGTCTACGTATCGTAGCAATAGAGTTCTAATGCTTCTTAAAACGCGATATCGCATCTCATTTCTATGTTTCATGGTAAAATATAATATGATTTGCGAAGTGTTATGTATTCCTCATCAACACATCAACTGAATGTAAATGCGACACTTCCTTGCAAGGAAATAGCGTTTGCAGATGTCTACGTATCGAAGCAATAGAGTTCAAATGCTTCATAAAACGAGATATTGCATCTCATATCTATGTTTCATGATAAGATATAATATTCATTGCGAAGTGTTATGCATTCCTCGTCTACGATTCAAATGAATGTAAATGCAACACTTCCTTGCAAGGAAATAGCGTTTGCAGATGTCTACGTATCGTAGCAATGGAGTTCTAATGCTTCTTAAAACGCGTTATCGCATCTCGTTTCTATGTTTCATGGTAAGATATAATATGATTTGCGAAGTGTTGTGCATTCCTCGTATACGACTGAAATGAATGTAAATGCGACACTTCCTTGCAAGGAAATAGCGTTTGCAGTTGTCTACGTATCGTAGCAAGAGAGATCAAATGCTTCTTAAAACGCGATATCGCATCTCATTTCTATGTTTCGTGGTAAGATATAATATGATTTGCGAAGTGTTATGTATTCCTCGTCTACACTTCAAATGAATGTAAATGCGACACTACCTTGCTAGGAAATAGCGTCTGCAGATGTCTAGGTATCGCAGCAATAGAGTTCTAATGCTTCTTAAAACGCGATATCGCATCTCATTTCTATGTTTCATGTAAGATATAATATGATTTGCGAAGTGTCATGTATTCCTCGTCCACACTTCAAATGAATGTAAATGCGACACTTCGTTGCAAGGAAATAGCGTTTGCTAATATCCATCTATCGTAGCAATAGTGTTCCAATGCTTCTTAAAACGCGATATCGCATCTCATTTCTATGTTTCATGGTATGATATGATATGATTTGCGAAGTGATATGTATTCCTCGTCTACGATTCAAATGAATGTAAATGCGACACTTCCTTGCAAGGAAATAGCGTTTGCAGATGTCTACGTATCGTAGCAATAGAGTTCTTATGATTCTTAAAGCGCGATATCACATCTCATTTCTATGTTTCATGGTAAGATATAATATGATTAGCGAAGTGTTATGTATTACTCGTCTACACTTCAAATGAATGTGAATGCGACACTTCCTTGCAAGGAAATAGAGTTTGCGAATGTCTACCTATCATAGCAATAGTGTTCTAATGCTTCTTAAAACGCGATATCGCATCTCATCTCTATGTTTCATGGTAAGATATAATATGATTTGCGAAGTGTTATGTATTCCTCGTCTACACTTCAAATGAATGTTAAATGCGACACTTCCTTGCAAGGAAATAGCGTTTGCAGATGTCTACGTATCGTAGCAATAGAGTTCTTATGATTCTTAAAACGCGATATCGCATCTCATTTCTATGTTTCATGGTAAGGTATAATATGATTTGCGAAGTGTTATGTATTCCTCGTCTGCACTTCAAATGAATGTAAATGCGACACTTCCTTGTAAGGAAATAGCGTTTGCAAATGTCAACCTATCGTAGCAATAGAGTTCTAATGCTTCTTAAAACGCGATATCTCATCTCATTTCTATGTTTCATGGTAAGATATAATATGATTTGCGAAGTGTCATGTATTCCTCGTCTACACTTCAAATGAATGTGAATGCGACACTTCCTTGCAAGGAAATAGCGTTTGCGAATGTCTACCTATCGTAGCAATAGTGTTCTAATGCTTCTTAAAACGCGGTATCGCATCTCATTTCTATGTTTCATGGTAAGATATAATATGATTTGCGAAGTGTTATGTATTCCTCTTCTACACTTCAAATGAATGTAAATGCGACACTTCCATGCAAGGAAATAGCGTTTGCAGATGTCTACGAATCGTAGTAATAGATTTCTTATGATTCTTAAAACGCGATATCGCATCTCATTTCTATGTTTCATGGTAAGATATAATATTCATTGCGAAGTGTTATGCATTCCTCGTCTACGATTGAAATGAATGTAAATGCGACACTTCCTTGCAAGGAAATAGCGTTTGCAGATGTCTACGTATCGTAGCAATAGAGTTCAAATGCTTCTTAAAACGCGATATCGCATCTCATATCTATGTTTCATGGTAAGATATAATATGATTAGCGAAGTGTTATGTATTCCTCGTCTACACTTCAAATGAATGTAAATGCGACACTTCCTTGCAAGGAAATAGCGTTTGCGAATGTCTACCTATCGTAGCAATAGTGTTCTAATGCTTCTTAAAACGCGATATCGCATCTCATTTCTATGTTTCATGGTAAGATATATTATGATTTGCGAAGTGTCATGTATTCCTCGTCTACACTTCAAATGAATGTAAATGCGACACTTCCTTGCAAGGAAATAGCGTTGCAAACGTCTACCTACCGTAGCAATAGAGTTCTAATGCTTCTATAAACGCGATATCGCATCTGACTTCTATATTTCATGGTATGGTATAATATGATTTGCGAAGTGTTATGTATTCCTCGTCTACACTTCAAATGAATGTAAATGCGACACTTCCTTGTAAGGAAATAGCGTTTGCAGATGTCTACGTATCGTAGCAATAGATTTCTTATGATTCTTAATACGCGATATCGCATCTCATTTCTATGTTTCATGGTAAGATATAATATTCATTGCAAAGTGTTATGCATTCCTCGTCTACGATTGAAATGAATGTAAATGCGACACTTCCTTGCAAGGAAATAGCGTTTGCAGATGTCTACGTATCGTAGCAATAGAGTTCAAATGCATCTTAAAACGCGATATCGCATCTCATATCTATGTTTCATGGTAAGATATAATATGATTTGCGAAGTGTTATGTATTCCTCGTCTACACTTCAAATGAATGTGAATGCGACACTTCCTTGCAAGGAAATAGCGTTTGCGAATGTCTACCTATCGTAGCAATAGTGTTCTAATGCTTCTTAAAACGCGGTATCGCATCTCATTTCTATGTTTCATGGTAAGATATATTATGATTTGCGAAGTGTTATGTATTCCTCGTCTACACTTCAAATGAATGTAAATGCGACACTTACTTGCAAGGAAATAGCGTTTGCAGATGTCTACGTATCGTAGCAATAGAGTTCTTATGATTCTTAGAACGCGATATAGCATCTCATTTCTATGTTTCATGGTAAGGTATAATATGATTTGCGAAGTGTTATGTATTCCTCGTCTACACTTCAAATGAATGTAAATGCGACACTTCCTTGTAAGGAAATAGCGTTTGCAGATGTCTACGTATCGTAGCAATAGATTTCTTATGATTCTTAAAACGCGATATCGCATCTCATTTCTATGTTTCATGGTAAGATATAATATTCATTGCAAAGTGTTATGCATTCCTCGTCTACGATTGAAATGAATGTAAATGCGACACTTCCTTGCAAGGAAATAGCGTTTGCAGATGTCTACGTATCGTAGCAATAGAGTTCAAATGCATCTTAAAACGCGATATCGCATCTCATATCTATGTTTCATGGTAAGATATAATATGATTTGCGAAGTGTTATGTATTCCTCGTCTACACTTCAAATGAATGTGAATGCGACACTTCCTTGCAAGGAAATAGCGTTTGCGAATGTCTACCTATCGTAGCAATAGTGTTCTAATGCTTCTTAAAACGCGGTATCGCATCTCATTTCTATGTTTCATGGTAAGATATATTATGATTTGCGAAGTGTTATGTATTCCTCGTCTACACTTCAAATGAATGTAAATGCGACACTTACTTGCAAGGAAATAGCGTTTGCAGATGTCTACGTATCGTAGCAATAGAGTTCTTATGATTCTTAGAACGCGATATAGCATCTCATTTCTATGTTTCATGGTAAGGTATAATATGATTTGCGAAGTGTTATGTATTCCTCGTCTGCACTTCAAATGAATGTAAATGCGACACTTCCTTGTAAGGAAATAGCGTTTGCAGATGTCAATCTATCGTAGCAATAGAGTTCTAATGCTTCTTAAAACGCGATATCTCATCTCATTTCTATGTTTCATGGTAAGATATAATATGATTTGCGATGTGTCATGTATTCCTCGTCTACACTTCAAATGAATGTGAATGCGACACTTCCTTGCAAGGAAATAGTGTTTGCGAATGTCTACCTATCGTAACAATAGTGTTCTAATGCTTCTTAAAACGCGGTATCGCATCTCATTTCTATGTTTCATGGTAAGATATATTATGATTTGCGAAGTGTTATGTATTCCTCGTCTACACTTCAAATGAATGTAAATGCGACACTTACTTGCAAGGAAATAGCGTTTGCAGATGTCTACGTATCGTAGCAATAGAGTTCTTATGATTCTTAGAACGCGATATCGCATCTCATTTCTATGTTTCATGGTAAGATATAATATGATTTGCGAAGTGTCATGTATTCCTCGTCTACACTTCAAGTGAATGTAAATGCGACACTTACTTGCAAGGAATTAGCGATGCAGATGTCTAGGTATCGTAGCAATAGAGTTCTAATGCTTCTTAAAACGCGATATCGCATCTCATTTCTATGTTTCATGGTAAGATATATTATGATTTGCGAAGTGTTATGTATTCCTCGTCTACACTTCAAATGAATGTAAATGCGACACTTACTTGCAAGGAAATAGCGTTTGCAGATGTCTACGTATCGTAGCAATAGAGTTCTTATGATTCTTAAAACGCGATATCGCATCTCATTTCTATGTTTCATGGTAAGGTATAATATGATTTGCGAAGTGTTATGTATTCCTCGTCTGCACTTCAAATGAATGTAAATGCGACACTTCCTTGTAAGGAAATAGCGTTTGCAAATGTCAACCTATCGTAGCAATAGAGTTCTAATGCTTCTTAAAACGCGATATCTCATCTCATTTCTATGTTTCATGGTAAGATATAATATGATTTGCGAAGTGTCATGTATTCCTCGTCTACACTTCAAATGAATGTGAATGCGACACTTCCTTGCAAGGAAATAGCGTTTGCGAATGTCTACCTATCGTAGCAATAGTGTTCTAATGCTTCTTAAAACGCGGTATCGCATCTCATTTCTATGTTTCATGGTAAGATATAATATGATTTGCGAAGTGTTATGTATTCCTCTTCTACACTTCAAATGAATGTAAATGCGACACTTCCTTGCAAGGAAATAGCGTTTGCAGATGTCTACGAATCGTAGCAATAGATTTCTTATGATTCTTAAAACGCGATATCGCATCTCATTTCTATGTTTCATGGTAAGATATAATATTCATTGCGAAGTGTTATGCATTCCTCGTCTACGATTGAAATGAATGTAAATGCGACACTTCCTTGCAAGGAAATAGCGTTTGCAGATGTCTACGTATCGTAGCAATAGAGTTCAAATGCTTCTTAAAACGCGATATCGCATCTCATATCTATGTTTCATGGTAAGATATAATATGATTAGCGAAGTGTTATGTATTCCTCGTCTACACTTCAAATGAATGTGAATGCGACACTTCCTTGCAAGGAAATAGCGTTTGCGAATGTCTACCTATCGTAGCAATAGTGTTCTAATGCTTCTTAAAACGCGATATCGCATCTCATTTCTATGTTTCATGGTAAGATATATTATGATTTGCGAAGTGTCATGTATTCCTCGTCTACACTTCAAATGAATGTAAATGCGACACTTCCTTGCAAGGAAATAGCGTTTGCAAACGTCTACCTACCGTAGCAATAGAGTTCTAATGCTTCTATAAACGCGATATCGCATCTGACTTCTATATTTCATGGTATGGTATAATATGATTTGCGAAGTGTTATGTATTCCTCGTCTACACTTCAAATGAATGTAAATGCGACACTTCCTTGTAAGGAAATAGCGTTTGCAGATGTCTACGTATCGTAGCAATAGATTTCTTATGATTCTTAAAACGCGATATCGCATCTCATTTCTATGTTTCATGGTAAGATATAATATTCATTGCAAAGTGTTATGCATTCCTCGTCTACGATTGAAATGAATGTAAATGCGACACTTCCTTGCAAGGAAATAGCGTTTGCAGATGTCTACGTATCGTAGCAATAGAGTTCAAATGCATCTTAAAACGCGATATCGCATCTCATATCTATGTTTCATGGTAAGATATAATATGATTTGCGAAGTGTTATGTATTCCTCGTCTACACTTCAAATGAATGTGAATGCGACACTTCCTTGCAAGGAAATAGCGTTTGCGAATGTCTACCTATCGTAGCAATAGTGTTCTAATGCTTCTTAAAACGCGGTATCGCATCTCATTTCTATGTTTCATGGTAAGATATATTATGATTTGCGAAGTGTTATGTATTCCTCGTCTACACTTCAAATGAATGTAAATGCGACACTTACTTGCAAGGAAATAGCGTTTGCAGATGTCTACGTATCGTAGCAATAGAGTTCTTATGATTCTTAGAACGCGATATAGCATCTCATTTCTATGTTTCATGGTAAGGTATAATATGATTTGCGAAGTGTTATGTATTCCTCGTCTGCACTTCAAATGAATGTAAATGCGACACTTCCTTGTAAGGAAATAGCGTTTGCAGATGTCAATCTATCGTAGCAATAGAGTTCTAATGCTTCTTAAAACGCGATATCTCATCTCATTTCTATGTTTCATGGTAAGATATAATATGATTTGCGATGTGTCATGTATTCCTCGTCTACACTTCAAATGAATGTGAATGCGACACTTCCTTGCAAGGAAATAGTGTTTGCGAATGTCTACCTATCGTAACAATAGTGTTCTAATGCTTCTTAAAACGCGGTATCGCATCTCATTTCTATGTTTCATGGTAAGATATATTATGATTTGCGAAGTGTTATGTATTCCTCGTCTACACTTCAAATGAATGTAAATGCGACACTTACTTGCAAGGAAATAGCGTTTGCAGATGTCTACGTATCGTAGCAATAGAGTTCTTATGATTCTTAGAACGCGATATCGCATCTCATTTCTATGTTTCATGGTAAGATATAATATGATTTGCGAAGTGTCATGTATTCCTCGTCTACACTTCAAGTGAATGTAAATGCGACACTTACTTGCAAGGAATTAGCGATGCAGATGTCTAGGTATCGTAGCAATAGAGTTCTAATGCTTCTTAAAACGCGATATCGCATCTCATTTCTATGTTTCATGGTAAGATATATTATGATTTGCGAAGTGTTATGTATTCCTCGTCTACACTTCAAATGAATGTAAATGCGACACTTACTTGCAAGGAAATAGCGTTTGCAGATGTCTACCTACCGTAGCAATAGAGTTCTAATGCTTCTTAAAACGCGATATCGCATCTCATTTCTATGTTTCATGGTAAGATATAATATGATTTGCGAAGTGTCATGTATTCCTCGTCTACACTTCAAGTGAATGTAAATGCGACACTTACTTGCAAGGAATTAGCGATGCAGATGTCTAGGTATCGTAGCAATAGAGTTCTAATGCTTCTTAAAACGCGA
Organism: Xylocopa sonorina; assembly: GCF_050948175.1. Lineage (NCBI taxonomy): Eukaryota > Metazoa > Arthropoda > Insecta > Hymenoptera > Apidae > Xylocopa > Xylocopa sonorina. Next base: position 255,550 of record NW_027490303.1, read on the forward strand.
TATCGCATCTCATTTCTATGTTTCATGGTAAGATATAATATGATTTGCGAAGTGTTATGTATTCCTCGTCTACACTTCAAATGAATGTAAATGCGACACTTCCTTGCAAGGAAATAGCGTTTGCAGATGTCTACGTATCGTAGCAATAGAGTTCTTATGATTCTTAAAACGCGATATCGCATCTCATTTCTATGTTTCATGGTAAGGTATAATATGATTTGCGAAGTGTTATGTATTCCTCGTCTGCACTTCAAATGAATGTAAATGCGACACTTCCTTGTAAGGAAATAGCGTTTGCAAATGTCAACCTATCGTAGCAATAGAGTTCTAATGCTTCTTAAAACGCGATATCTCATCTCATTTCTATGTTTCATGGTAAGATATAATATGATTTGCGAAGTGTCATGTATTCCTCGTCTACACTTCAAATGAATGTGAATGCGACACTTCCTTGCAAGGAAATAGCGTTTGCGAATGTCTACCTATCGTAGCAATAGTGTTCTAATGCTTCTTAAAACGCGGTATCGCATCTCATTTCTATGTTTCATGGTAAGATATATTATGATTTGCGAAGTGTTATGTATTCCTCGTCTACACTTCAAATGAATGTAAATGCGACACTTACTTGCAAGGAAATAGCGTTTGCAGATGTCTACGTATCGTAGCAACAGAGTTCTTATGATTCTTAGAACGCGATATCGCATCTCATTTCTATGTTTCATGGTAAGATATAATATGATTTGCGAAGTGTTATGTATTCCTCTTCTACGCTTCAAATGAATGTAAATGCGACACTTCCTTGCAAGGAAATAGCGTTTGCAGATGTCTACGTATCGTAGCAATAGATTTCTTATGATTCTTAAAACGCGATATCGCAACTCATTTCTATGTTTCATGGTAAGATATAATATTCATTGCGAAGTGTTATGCATTCCTCGTCTACGATTGAAATGAATGTAAATGCGACACTTCCTTGCAAGGAAATAGCGTTTGCAGATGTCTACGTATCGTAGCAATAGAGTTCAAATGCTTCTTAAAACGCGATATCGCAGCTCATATCTATGTTTCATGGTAAGATATAATATGATTTGCGAAGTGTTATGTATTCCTCGTCTACACTTCAAATGAATGTAAATGCGACACTTCCTTGCAAGGCAATAGCGTTTGCAGATATCTACGTATCGTAGCAATAGTGTTCTTACGATTCTTAAAACGCGATATCGCATCTCATTTCTATGTTTCATGGTAAGGTATAATATGATTTGCGAAGTGTTATGTATTCCTCGTCTACACTTCAAATGAATGTTAATGCGACACTTCCTTGTAAGGGAATAGCGTTTGCAGATGTCTACCTATCGCAGCAATAGAATTGTAATGCTTCTTAAAACGCGATATCGCATCTCATTTCTATGTTTCATGGTAAGATATAATATGATTTGCGAAGTGTCATGTATTCCTCGTCTACACTTCAAGTGAATGTAAATGCGACACTTACTTGCAAGGAATAAGCGATGCAGATGTCTAGGTATCGTAGCAATAGAGTTCTAATGCTTCTTAAAACGCGATATCGCATCTCATTTCTATGTTTCATGGTAAGATATAATATGATTTGCGAAGTGTTATGTATTCCTCGTCTACACTTCAAATGAATGTAAATGCGACACTTCCTTGCAAGGAAATAGCGTTTGCAGATGTCTACGTATCGTAGCAATAGAGTTCTTATGATTCTTAAAACGCGATATCGCATCTCATTTCTATGTTTCATGGTAAGGTATAATATGATTTGCGAAGTGTTATGTATTCCTCGTCTGCACTTCAAATGAATGTAAATGCGACACTTCCTTGTAAGGAAATAGCGTTTGCAGATGTCAACCTATCGTAGCAATAGAGTTCTAGTGCTTCTTAAAACGCGATATCTCAGCTCATTTCTAGGTTTCATGGTAAGATATAATATGATTTGCGAAGTGTCATGTATTCCTCGTCTACACTTCAAATGAATGTGAATGCGACACTTCCTTGCAAGGAAATAGCGTTTGCGAATGTCTACCTATCGTAGCAATAGTGTTTTAATGCTTCTTAAAACGCGGTATCGCATCTCATTTCTATGTTTCATGTTAAGATATATTATGATTTGCGAGGTGTTATGTATTCCTCGTCTACACTTCAAATGAATGTAAATGCGACACTTACTTGCAAGGCAATAGCGTTTGCAGATGTCTACGTATCGTAGCAATAGAGTTCTTATGATTCTTAGAACGCGATATCGCATCTCATTTCTATGTTTCATGGTAAGATATAATATGATTTGCGAAGTGTTATGCATTCCTCGTCTACGATTCAAATGAATGTAAATGCGACACTTCCTTGCAAGGAAATAGCGTTTGCAGATGTCTACGTATCGTAGCAATAGAGTTCTTATGATTCTTAAAGCGCGATATCACATCTCATTTCTATGTTTCATGGTAAGATATAATATGATTAGCGAAGTGTTATGTATTACTCGTCTACACTTCAAATGAATGTGAATGCGACACTTCCTTGCAAGGAAATAGAGTTTGCGAATGTCTACCTATCGTAGCAATAGTGTTCTAATGCTTCTTAAAACGCGATATCGCATCTCATTTCTATGTTTCATGGTAAGATATATTATGATTTGCGAAGTGTTATGTATTCCTCGTCTACACTTCAAATGACTGTAAATGCGACACTTACTTGCAAGGAAATGGCGTTTGCAGATGTCTACGTATCGTAGCAATAGAGTTCTTATGATTCTTAAAACGCGATATCGCTTCTCATTTCTATGTTTCATGGTAAGATATAATATGATTTGCGAAGTGTTATGTATTCCTCGTCTACACATCAAATGAATGTAAATGCGACACTTCCTTGCAAGGAAATAGCGTTTGCGAATGTCTACCTATCATAGCAATAGTGTTCTAATGCTTCTTAAAACGCGATATCGCATCTCATCTCTATGTTTCATGGTAAGATATAATATGATTTGCGAAGTGTTATGTGTTCCTCGTCTACACTTCAAATGAATGTAAATGCGACACTTCCTTGCAAGGAAGTAGCGTTTGCAGATGTCTACGTATCGAAGCAATAGAGTTCAAATGCTTCTTAAAACGCGATACCGCATCTCATTTCTATGTTTCATGGTAAGATATAATATGATTTGCGAAGTGTCATGTATTCCTCGTCTACACTTCAAATGAACGTAAATGCGACACTACCTTGCTAGGAAATAGCGTCTGTAGATGTCTAGGTATCGCAGCAATAGAGTTCTAATGCTCCTTAAAACGCGATATCGCATCTCATTTCTATGTTTCATGGTAAGATATAATATAATTTGCGAAGTGTCATGTATTCCTCGTCCACACTTCAAATGAATGTAAATGCGACACTTCGTTGCAAGGAAATAGCGTTTGCGAATATCCATCTATCGTAGCAATAGTGTCCTAATGCTTCTTAAAACGCGATATCGCATCTCATTTCTATATTTCATGGTAAGATATAATATGGTTTGCGAAGTGTTATGTATTCCTCGTCTACACTTCAAATGAATGTAAATGAGACACTTCCTTGCAAGGAAATATCGTTTGCAGACGTCTACGTATCGTAGCAATAGAGTTCTAATGCTTCATAAAACGCGATATCGCATCACATTTCTATGTTTCATGGTAAGATATAATATTCATTGCGAAGTGTTATGCATTCCTCGTATACGACTGAAATGAATGTAAATGCGACACTTCCTTGCAAGGAAATAGCGTTTGCAGTTGTCTACGTATCGTAGCAATAGAGATCAAATGCTTCTTAAAACGCGATATCGCATCTCATTTCTATGTTTCGTGGTAAGATATAATATGATTTGCGAAGTGTTATGTATTCCTCGTCTACACTTCAAATGAATGTAAATGCGACACTACCTTGCTAGGAAATAGCGTCTGCAGATGTCTAGGTATCGCAGCAATAGAGTTCTAATGCTTCTTAAAACGCGATATCGCATCTCATTTCTATGTTTCATGTAAGATATAATATGATTTGCGAAGTGTCATGTATTCCTCGTCCACACTTCAAATGAATGTAAATGCGACACTTCGTTGCAAGGAAATAGCGTTTGCTAATATCCATCTATCGTAGCAATAGTGTTCCAATGCTTCTTAAAACGCGATATCGCATCTCATTTCTATGTTTCATGGTATGATATGATATGATTTGCGAAGTGATATGTATTCCTCGTCTACGATTCAAATGAATGTAAATGCGACACTTCCTTGCAAGGAAATAGCGTTTGCAGATGTCTACGTATCGTAGCAATAGAGTTCTTATGATTCTTAAAGCGCGATATCACATCTCATTTCTATGTTTCATGGTAAGATATAATATGATTAGCGAAGTGTTATGTATTACTCGTCTACACTTCAAATGAATGTGAATGCGACACTTCCTTGCAAGGAAATAGAGTTTGCGAATGTCTACCTATCGTAGCAATAGTGTTCTAATGCTTCTTAAAACGCGATATCGCATCTCATTTCTATGTTTCATGGTAAGATATATTATGATTTGCGAAGTGTTATGTATTCCTCGTCTACACTTCAAATGACTGTAAATGCGACACTTACTTGCAAGGAAATGGCGTTTGCAGATGTCTACGTATCGTAGCAATAGAGTTCTTATGATTCTTAAAACGCGATATCGCTTCTCATTTCTATGTTTCATGGTAAGATATAATATGATTTGCGAAGTGTTATGTATTCCTCGTCTACACATCAAATGAATGTAAATGCGACACTTCCTTGCAAGGAAATAGCGTTTGCGAATGTCTACCTATCATAGCAATAGTGTTCTAATGCTTCTTAAAACGCGATATCGCATCTCATCTCTATGTTTCATGGTAAGATATAATATGATTTGCGAAGTGTTATGTATTCCTCGTCTACACTTCAAATGAATGTAAATGCGACACTTCCTTGCAAGGAAGTAGCGTTTGCAGATGTCTACGTATCGAAGCAATAGAGTTCAAATGCTTCTTAAAACGCGATACCGCATCTCATTTCTGTGTTTCATGGTAAGATATAATATGATTTGCGAAGTGTCATGTATTCCTCGTCTACACTTCAAATGAACGTAAATGCGACACTACCTTGCTAGGAAATAGCGTCTGTAGATGTCTAGGTATCGCAGCAATAGAGTTCTAATGCTTCTTAAAACGCGATATCGCATCTCATTTCTATGTTTCATGTAAGATATAATATGATTTGCGAAGTGTCATGTATTCCTCGTCCACACTTCAAATGAATGTAAATGCGACACTTCGTTGCAAGGAAATAGCGTTTGCTAATATCCATCTATCGTAGCAATAGTGTTCCAATGCTTCTTAAAACGCGATATCGCATCTCATTTCTATGTTTCATGGTATGATATGATATGATTTGCGAAGTGATATGTATTCCTCGTCTACACTTCAAGTGAATATAAATGCGACACTTCCTTGCAAGGAAATAGCGCTTGCAAACGTCTACCTACCGTAGCAATAGAGTTTTAATGCTTCTTAAAACGCGATATCGCATCTCATTTCTATGTTTCATGGTAAGATATAATATGATTTGCGAAGTGTCATGTATTCCTCGTCTACACTTCAAATGAATGTAAATGCGACACTACCTTGCTAGGAAATAGCGTCTGTAGATGTCTAGGTATCGCAGCAATAGAGTCCTAATGCTCCTTAAAACGCGATATCGCATCTCATTTCTATGTTTCATGGTAAGATATAATATAATTTGCGAAGTGTCATGTATTCCTCGTCCACACTTCAAATGAATGTAAATGCGACACTTCGTTGCAAGGAAATAGCGTTTGCGAATATCCATCTATCGTAGCAATAGTGTTCTAATGCCTCTCAAAACGCGATATCGCATCTCATTTCTATGTTTCATGGTAAGATATAATATGATTTGCGAAGTGTTATGCATTCCTCGTCTACGATTCAAATGAATGTAAATGCGACACTTCCTTGCAAGGAAATAGCGTTTGCAGATGTCTACGTATCGTAGCAATAGAGTTCTTATGATTCTTAAAACGCGATATCGCTTCTCATTTCTATGTTTCATGGTAAGATATAATATGATTAGCGAAGTGTTATGTATTCCTCGTCTACACTTCAAATGAATGTGAATGCGACACTTCCTTGCAAGGAAATAGCGTTTGCGAATGTCTACCTATCATAGCAATAGTGTTCTAATGCTTCTTAAAACGCGATATCGCATCTCATCTCTATGTTTCATGGTAAGATATAATATGATTTGCGAAGTGTTATGTATTCCTCGTCTACACATCAAATGAATGTAAATGCGACACTTCCTTGTAAGGAAATAGCGTTTGCAGACGTCTACCTATCGTAGCAATAGAGTTCTAATGCTTCTTAAAACGCGATATCGCATCTCATTTCTATGTTTCATGGTAAGATATAATATGATTTGCGAAGTGTCATGTATTCCTCGTCTACACTTCAAATGAAAGTAAATGCGACACTTCCTTGCTAGGAAATAGCGTCTGCAGATGTCTAGGTATCGTAGCAATAGAGTTCTAATGCTTCATAAAACGCGATATCGCATCACATTTCTATGTTTCATGGTAAGATATAATATTCATTGCGAAGTGTTATGCATTCCTCGTATACGACTGAAATGAATGTAAATGCGACACTTCCTTGCAAGGAAATAGCGTTTGCAGATGTCTACGTATCGTAGCAATAGAGTTCAAATGCTTCTTTAAACGCGATATTGCATCTCATTTCTATGTTTCATGGTAAGATATAATATGATTTGCGAAGTGTTATGCATTCCTCGTCTACGATTCAAATGAATGTAAATGCGACACTTCCTTGCAAGGAAATAGCGTTTGCAGATGTCTACGTATCGTAGCAATAGAGTTCTTATGATTCTTAAAACGCGATATCGCTTCTCATTTCTATGTTTCATGGTAAGATATAATATGATTAGCGAAGTGTTATGTATTCCTCGTCTACACTTCAAATGAATGTGAATGCGACACTTCCTTGCAAGGAAATAGCGTTTGCGAATGTCTACCTATCATAGCAATAGTGTTCTAATGCTTCTTAAAACGCGATATCGCATCTCATCTCTATGTTTCATGGTAAGATATAATATGATTTGCGAAGTGTTATGTATTCCTCGTCTACACATCAAATGAATGTAAATGCGACACTTCCTTGTAAGGAAATAGCGTTTGCAGACGTCTACCTATCGTAGCAATAGAGTTCTAATGCTTCTTAAAACGCGATATCGCATCTCATTTCTATGTTTCATGGTAAGATATAATATGATTTGCGAAGTGTCATGTATTCCTCGTCTACACTTCAAATGAAAGTAAATGCGACACTTCCTTGCTAGGAAATAGCGTCTGCAGATGTCTAGGTATCGTAGCAATAGAGTTCTAATGCTTCATAAAACGCGATATCGCATCACATTTCTATGTTTCATGGTAAGATATAATATTCATTGCGAAGTGTTATGCATTCCTCGTATACGACTGAAATGAATGTAAATGCGACACTTCCTTGCAAGGAAATAGCGTTTGCAGATGTCTACGTATCGTAGCAATAGAGTTCAAATGCTTCTTTAAACGCGATATTGCATCTCATTTCTATGTTTCATGGTAAGATATAATATGATTTGCGAAGTGTTATGTATTCCTCGTCTACACTTCAAATGAATGTAAATGAGACACTTCCTTGCAAGGAAATATCGTTTGCAGATGTCTACGTATCGTAGCAATAGAGTTCTAATGCTTCATAAAACGCGATATCGCATCACATTTCTATGTTTCATGGTAAGATATAATATTCATTGCGAAGTGTTATGCATTCCTCGTATACGACTGAAATGAATGTAAATGCGACACTTCCTTGCAAGGAAATAGCGTTTGCAGATGTCTACGTATCGTAACAATAGATTTCAAATGCTTCTTAAAACGCGATATCGCATCACATTTCTATGTTTCATGGTAAGATATAATATGATTTGCGAAGTGTTATGTATTCCTCGTCTGCACTTCAAGTGAATGTAAATGCGACACTTCCTTGCAAGGAAATAGCGCTTGTAAACGTCTACCTACCGTAGCAATAGAGTTCTAGTGCTTTTTAAAACGCGATATCGCATCTCATTTCTATATTTCATGGTAAGATATAATATGATTTGCGAAGTGTTATGTATTCCTCGTCTACACTTCAAATGAATGTAAATGAGACACTTCCTTGCAAGGAAATATCGTTTGCAGATGTCTACGTATCGTAGCAATAGAGTTCTAATGCTTCATAAAACGCGATATCGCATCACATTTCTATGTTTCATGGTAAGATATAATATGATTTGCGAAGTGTTATGTATTCCTCGTCTACACTTCAAATGAATGTAAATGCGACACTACCTTGCTAGGAAATAGCGTCTGCAGATGTCTAGGTATCGCAGCAATAGAGTTCTAATGCATCTTAAAACGCGATATCGCAACTCATTTCTATGTTTCATGTAAGATATAATATGATTTGCGACGTGTCATGTATTCCTCGTCCACACTTCAAATGAATGTAAATGCGACACTACCTTGCTAGGAAATAGCGTCTGTAGATGTCTAGGTATCGCAGCAATAGAGTTCTAATGCTCCTTAAAACGCGATATCGCATCTCATTTCTATGTTTCATGGTAAGATATAATATAATTTGCGAAGTGTCATGTATTCCTCGTCCACACTTCAAATGAATGTAAATGCGACACTTCGTTGCAAGGAAATAGCGTTTGCGAATATCCATCTATCGTAGCAATAGTGTTCTAATGCTTCTTAAAACGCGATATCGCATCTCATTTCTATGTTTAATGGTAAGATATAATATGATTTGCGAAGTGTTATGCATTCCTCGTCTACGATTCAAATGAATGTAAATGCGACACTTCCTTGCAAGGAAATAGCGTTTGCAGATGTCCACGTATCGTAGCAATAGAGTTCTTATGATTCTTAAAGCGCGATATCACATCTCATTTCTATGTTTCATGGTAAGATATAATATGATTAGCGAAGTGTTATGTATTCCTCGTCTACACTTCAAATGAATGTGAATGCGACACGTCCTTGCAAGGAAATAGAGTTTGCGAATGTCTACCTATCGTAGCAATAGTGTTCTAATGCTTCTTAAAACGCGATATCGCATCTCATTTCTATGTTTCATGGTAAGATATATTATGATTTGCGAAGTGTTATGTATTCCTCGTCTACACTTCAAATGAATGTAAATGCGACACTTACTTGCAAGGAAATAGCGTTTGCAGATGTCTACGTATCGTAGCAATAGAGTTCTTATGATTCTTAAAACGCGATATCGCTTCTCATTTCTATGTTTCATGGTAAGATATAATATGATTAGCGAAGTGTTATGTATTCCTCTTCTACACTTCAAATGAATGTGAATGCGACACTTCCTTGCAAGGAAATAGCGTTTGCGAATGTCTACCTATCATAGCAATAGTGTTCTAATGCTTCTTAAAACGCGATATCGCATCTCATCTCTATGTTTCATGGTAAGATATAATATGATTTGCGAAGTGTTATGTATTCCTCGTCTACACATCAAATGAATGTAAATGCGACACTTCCTTGTAAGGAAATAGCGTTTGCAGATGTCTACCTATCGTAGCAATAGAGTTCTAATGCTTCTTAAAACGCGATATCGCATCTCATTTCTATGTTTCATGGTAAGATATAATATGATTTGCGAAGTGTCATGTATTCCTCGTCTACACTTCAAATGAATGTAAATGCGACACTTCCATGCAAGGAAATAGCGTTTGCAGATGTCTACGTATCGTAGCAATAGTGTTCTTATGTTTCTTAAAACGCGATATCGTATCTCATTTCTATGTTTCATGGTAAGATATAATATGATTTGCGAAGTGTTATGTATTCCTCATCTACACTTCAAATGAATGTAAATGCGACACTTCTTTGCAAGGAAATAGCGTTTGCAGATGTCTACGTATCGTAGCAATAGAGTTCTTATGATTCTTAAAACGCGATATCGCATCTCATTTCTATGTTTCATGGTAAGATATAATATGATTTGCGAAGTGTTATGTATTCCTCGTCTACACTTCAAATGAATGTGAATGCGAAAATTCCTCGCTAGGAAATAGCGTTTGCAGATGTCTACGTATCGTAGCAATAGATTTCTAATGCTTCTTAAAACGCGATATCGCATCTCATTTCTATGTTTCATGGTAAGATATAATATGATTTGCGAAGTGCTATGCATTCCTCGTCTACGATTCAAATGAATGTAAATGAGACACTTCCTTGCAAGGAAATATCGTTTGCAGATGTCTACGTATCGTAGCAATAGAGTTCTTATGATTCTTAAAACGCGATATCGCATCACATTTCTATGTTTCATGGTAAGGTATAATATGATTTGCGAAGTGTTATGTATTCCTCGTCTACACTTCAAGTGAATGTGAATGCGAAACTTCCTCGCTAGGAAATAGCGTTTGCAGATGTCTACGTATCGTAGCAATAGATTTCTAATGCTTCTTAAAACGCGATATCGCATCTCATTTCTATGTTTCATGGTAAGATATAATATGAATTGCGAAGTGTCATGTGTACCTCGTCTACACTTCAAATGAATGTAAATGCGACACTTCCTTGCAAGGAAATAGCGTTTGCGAATGTCTATCTATCGTGGCAATATTGTTCTAATGCTGCTTAAAACGCGATATCGCATCTCATTTCTATGTTTCATGGTAAGATATAATATGACTTGCGAAGTGCTATGCATTCCTCGTCTACGATTCAAATGAATGTAAATGCGACACTTCCTTGCAAGGAAATAGCGTTTGCAGATGTCTACGTATCGTAGCAATGGAGTTCTTATGATTCTTAAAACGCGATATCGCATCTCATTTCTATGTTTCATGGTAAGATATAATATGATTTGCGAAGTGTCATGTATTCCTCGTCTACACTTCAAATGAATGTAAATGCGACACTTCCATGCAAGGAAATAGCGTTTGCAGGTGTCTACGTATCGTAGCAATAGTGTTCTTATGTTTCTTAAAACGCGATATCGCATCTCATTTCTATGTTTCATGGTAAGATATAATATGATTTGCGAAGTGTTATGTATTCCTCGTCTACACTTCAAGTGAATGTGAATGCGAAACTTCCTCGCTAGGAAATAGCGTTTGCGAATGTCTATCTATCGTAGCAATATTGTTCTAATGCTGCTTAAAACGCGATATCGCATCTCATTTCTATGTTTCATGGTAAGATATAATATGATTTGCGAAGTGTTATGCATTCCTCGTCTACACTTCAAATGAATGTGAATGCGACACTTCCTTGCAAGGAAATAGCGTTTGCGAATGTCTACCGATCATAGCAATAGTGTTCTAATGCTTCTTAAAACGCGATATCGCATCTCATTTCTATGTTTCATGGTAAGATATAATATGATTTGCGAAGTGTTATGTATTCCTCGTCTACACTTCAAATGAATGTGAATGCGAAACTTCCTCGCTAGGAAATAGCGTTTGCAGATGTCTACGTATCGTAGCAATAGATTTCTAATGCTTCTTAAAACGCGATATCGCATCTCATTTCTATGTTTCATGGTAAGATATAATATGAATTGCGAAGTGTCATGTATACCTCGTCTACACTTCAAATGAATGTAAATGCGACACTTCCTTGCAAGGAAATAGCGTTTGCGAATGTCTATCTATCGTAGCAATATTGTTCTAATGCTGCTTAAAACGCGATATCGCATCTCATTTCTATGTTTCATGGTAAGATATAATATGATTTGCGAAGTGTTATGCATTCCTCGTCTACACTTCAAATGAATGTGAATGCGACACTTCCTTGCAAGGAAATAGCGTTTGCGAATGTCTACCGATCATAGCAATAGTGTTCTAATGCTTCTTAAAACGCGATATCGCATCTCATCTCTATGCTTCATGGTAAGATATAATATGATTTGCGAAGTGTTATGTATTCCTCGTCTACACATCAAATGAATGTAAATGCGACACTTCCTTGTAAGGAAATAGCTTTTGCAGATGTCTACCTATCGCAGCAATAGAGTTCTAATGCTTCTTAAAACGCGATATCGCATCTCATTTCTATGTTTCATGGTAAGATATAATATGATTTGCGAAGTGTCATGTATTCCTCGTCTACACTTCAAATGAAAGTAAATGCGACACTTCCTTGCTAGGAAATAGCGTCTGCAGATGTCTAGGTATCGTAGCAATAGAGTTCTAATGCTTCATAAAACGCGATATCGCATCACATTTCTATGTTTCATGGTAAGATATAATATTCATTGCGAAGTGTTATGCATTCCTCGTATACGCCTGAAATGAATGTAAATGCGACACTACCTTGCAAGGAAATAGCGTTTGCAGATGTCTACGTATCGTAGCAATAGAGTTCAAATGCTTCTTAAATCGCGATATCGCATCTCATTTCTATGTTTCATGGTAAGATATAATATGATTTGCGAAGTGTTATGTATTCCTCGTCTACACATCAAATGAATGTAAATGCGACACTTCCTTGCAAGGAAATAGCGTTTGCGAATGTCTACCTATCATAGCAATAGTGTTCTAATGCTTCTTAAAACGCGATATCGCATCTCATCTCTATGTTTCATGGTAAGATATAATATGATTTGCGATGTGTTATGTATTCCTCGTCTACACTTCAAATGAATGTAAATGCGACACTTCCTTGCAAGGAAATAGCGTTTGCAGATGTCTACGTATCGAAGCAATAGAGTTCAAATGCTTCTTAAAACGCGATATCGCATCTCATTTCTATGTTTCATGGTAAGATATAATATGATTTGCGAAGTGTTATGTATTCCTCGTCTACACATCAAATGAATGTAAATGCGACACTTCCTTGCAAGGAAATAGCGTTTGCAAACGTCTACCTACCGTAGCAATAGAGATCTAATGCTTCGTAAAACGCGATATCGCATCTCATTTCTATATTTCATGGTAAGGTATAATATGATTTGCGAAGTGTTATGTATTCCTCGTCTACACTTCAAATGAATGTAAATGCGACACTTCCTTGCAAGGAAATAGCGTTTGCAGATGTCTACGTATCGTAGCAATAGAGTTCTTATGATTTCTAAAACGCGATATCGCATCTCATTTCTATGTTTCATGGTAAGATATAATATGATTTGCGAAGTGTCATGTATTCCTCGTCTACACTTCAAATAAATGTAAATGCGACACTTCCTTGCAAGGAAATAGCGTATGCAAACGTCTACCTACCGTAGCAATAGAGTTCTAATGCTTCTTAAAACCAGATATTGCATCTCATACCTATGTTTCATGGTAAGATATAATATTCATTGCGAAGTGTTATGCATTCCTCGTCTACGATTCACATGAATGTAAATGCGACACTTCCTTGCAAGGAAATAGCGTTTGCAGATGTCTACGTATCGTAGCAATAGAGTTCAAATGCTTCTTAAAACGCGATATCGCATCTCATTTCTATGTTTCATGGTAAAATATAATATGATTTGCGGAGTATTATGTATTCCTCGTCTACACTTCAAATGAATGTAAATGCGACACATCCTTGCAAGGAAATAGCTTTTGCAAATGTCTACCTATCGTAGCAGTAGTGTTCTAATGCTCCTTAGAACGCGATGTAGTATCTCATTTCTATGTTCCATGGTAAAATATAATATGATTTGCGAAGTGTTAGGTATTCCTCGTCTACACTTCAAATGAATGTAAATGCGACACTTCCTTGCAAGGAAATAACGTTTGCAGATGTCTACGTATCGAAGCAATAGAGTTCAAATGCTTCTTAAAACGAGATATTGCATCTCATATCTATGTTTCATGATAAGATATAATATTCATTGCGAAGTGTTATGCATTCCTCGCCTACGATTCAAATGAATGTAAATGCGACACTTCCTTGCTAGGAAATAGCGTTTGCAGATGTCTACGTATCGAAGCAATAGAGTTCAAATGCTTCTTAAAACGCGATATCGCATCTCATTTCTATGTTTCATGGTAAGATATAATATGATTTGCGAAGTGTTATGTATTCCTCGTCTACACTTCAAATGAATGTAAATGCGACACTTCCTTGCAAGGAAATAGCGTTTGCAAACGTCTACCTACCGTAGCAATAGAGATCTAATGCTTCGTAAAACGCGATATCGCATCTCATTTCTATATTTCATGGTAAGATATAATATGATTTGCGAAGTGTTATGTATTCCTCGTCTACACTTCAAATGAATGTAAATGAGACACTTCCTTGCAAGGAAATATCGTTTGCGAATATCCATCTATCGTAGCAATAGTGTTCTAATGCTTCTTAAAACGCGATATCGCATCTCATCTCTATGTTTCATGGTAAGATATAATATGATTTGCGAAGTGTTATGTATTCCTCGTCTATACTTCAAATGAATGTAAATGCGACACTTCCTTGCAAGGAAATAGCGTTTGCAGATGTCTACGTATCGAAGCAATAGAGTTCAAATGCTTCTTAAAACGCGATATCGCATCTGATTTCTATGTTTCATGGTAAGATATAATATGATGTGCGAAGTGTTATGTATTCCTCGTCTACACTTCAAATGAATGTGAATGCGAAATTTCCTCGCTAGGAAATAGCGTTTGCAGATGTCTACGTATCGTAGCAATAGATTTCTAATGTTTCTTAGAACGTGATATCGCATCTCATTTCTATGTTTCATGGTAAGATATAATATGATTTGCGAAGTGTTATGTATTCCTCGTCTACACTACAAATGAATGTGAATGCGACACTTCCTCGCTAGGAAATAGCGTTTGTAGATGTCTACCTATCGTAGCAATAGAGTTCTTATGATTCTTAAAACGCGATATCGCATCTCATTTCTATGTTTCATGGTAAGATATAATATGATTTGCGAAGTGTCATGTATTCCTCGTCTACATTTCAAATGAATGTAAATGCGACACTACCTTGCTAGGAAATAGCGTCTGCAGATGTCTAGGTATCGCAGCAATAGAGTTCTAATGCTTCTTAAAACGCGATATCGCATCTCATTTCTATGTTTCATGGTAAGATATAATATGATTTGCGAAGTGTTATGTATTCCTCGTCTACACTTCAAATGAATGTGAATGCGACACTTCCTCGCTAGGAAATAGCGTTTGCAGTTGTCTACGTATCGTAGCAATAGATTTCCAATGCTTCTTAAAACGCGATACCGCATCTCACTTCTATGTTTCATGGTAAGATATAATATGATTTGCGAAGTGTCATGTATTTCTCGTCTACACTTCAAATGAATGTAAATGCCACACTTCCCTGATAGGAAATAGCGTCTGCAGATGTCCAGGTATCGTAGCAATAGAGTTCTTATGATTCTTAAAACGCGATATCGCATCTCATTTCTATGTTTCATGGTAAGATATAAAATGATTTCCGAAGTGTTATGTATTCCTCGTCTACACTTCAAATGAATGTAAATGCGACACTTCCTTGCAAGGAAATAGCGTTTGCAAACGTCTACCTATCGTAGCAATAGAGTTCTAATGCTTCTTAAAACGCGATATCGCATCTCATTTCTATATTTCATGGTAAGATATAATTTGATTTGCGAAGTGTCATGTATTCCTCGTCTACACTTCAAATGAATGTAAATGCGACACTTCCTTGCAAGGAAATAGCGTTTGCAGAAGTCTATGTATCGTAGCAATAGATTTCAAATGCTTCTTAAAACGCGATTTCGCATCTCATTTCTATGTTTCATGGTAAGATATAATAGGATTTGCGAAGTGTTATGTATTCCTCGTCTACACTTCAAATGAATGTGAATGCGACACTTCCTCGCTAGGAAATAGCGTTTGTAGATGTCTACGTATCGTAGCAATAGGGTTCTTATGAATATTAAAACGCGATATCGCATCACATTTCTATGTTTCATGGTAAGGTATAATATGATTTGCGAAGTGTTATGTATTCCTCGTCTACACTGCAAATGAATGTAAATGCGACACTGCAATGCAAGGAAATAGCGTTTGTAGATGTCTACGTATCGTAGCAATAGAGTTCTTATGAATATTAAAACGCGATATCGCATCACATTTCTATGTTTCATGGTAAGGTATAATATGATTTGCGAAGTGTTATGTATTCCTCGTCTACACTTCAAATGAATGTAAATGCGACACTTCCTTGCAAGGAAATAGCGTTTGCAGATGTCTACGTATCGTAGCAATAGAGTTCTTATGATTTCTAAAACGCGATATCGCATCTCATTTCTATGTTTCATGGTAAGATATAATATGATTTGCGAAGTGTCATGTATTCCTCGTCTACACTTCAAATAAATGTAAATGCGACACTTCCTTGCAAGGAAATAGCGTATGCAAACGTCTACCTACCGTAGCAATAGAGTTCTAATGCTTCTTAAAACCAGATATTGCATCTCATACCTATGTTTCATGATAAGATATAATATTCATTGCGAAGTGTTATGCATTCCTCGTCTACGATTCACATGAATGTAAATGCGACACTTCCTTGCAAGGAAATAGCGTTTGCAGATGTCTACGTATCGTAGCAATAGAGTTCTTATGATTCTTCAAACGCGATATCGCATCTCATTTCTATGTTTCATGGTAAGATATAATATGATTTGCGAAGTGTTATGTATTCCTCGTCTACACTTCAAATCAATGTAAATGCGACACTTCCTTGCAAGGAAATAGCGTTTGCAGATGTCTACGTATCGTAGCAATAGAGTTCTAATGCTTCTTAAAACGCGATATCGCATCTCAGTTCTATGTTTCATGGTAAGATATAATATTCATTGCGAAGTGTTATGCATTCCTCGTCTACGATTGAAATGAATGTAAATGCGACACTTCCTTGCAAGGAAATAGCGTTTGCAGATGTCTACGTATCGTAGCAATAGAGTTCAAATGCTTCTTAAAACGCGATATCGCATCTCATTTCTATGTTTCATGGTAAGATATAATATGATTTGCGGAGTATTATGTATTCCTCGTCTACACTTCAAATGAATGTAAATGCGACACATCCTTGCAAGGAAATAGCTTTTGCAAATGTCTACCTATCGTAGCAGTAGTGTTCCAATGCTCCTTAGAACGCGATGTAGTATCTCATTTCTATGTTCCATGGTAAAATATAATATGATTTGCGAAGTGTTAGGTATTCCTCGTCTACACTTCAAATGAATGTAAATGCGACACTTCCTTGCAAGGAAATAGCGTTTGCAGATGTGTACGTATCGAAGCAATAGAGTTCAAATGCTTCTTAAAACGAGATACTGTATCTCATATCTATGTTTCATGATAAGATATAATATTCATTGCGAAGTGTTATGCATTCCTCGCCTACGATTCAAATGAATGTAAATGCGACACTTCCTTGCTAGGAAATAGCGTTTGCAGATGTCTACGTATCGAAGCAATAGAGTTCAAATGCTTCTTAAAACGCGATATCGCATCTCATTTCTATGTTTCATGGTTAGATATAATATGATTTGCGAAGTGTTATGTATTCCTCGTCTACACTTCAAATGAATGTAAATGCGACACTTCCTTGCAAGGAAATAGCGTTTGCAAACGTCTACCTACCGTAGCAATAGAGATCTAATGCTTCGTAAAACGCGATATCGCATCTCATTTCTATATTTCATGGTAAGATATAATATGATTTGCGAAGTGTTATGTATTCCTCGTCTACACTTCAAATGAATGTAAATGAGACACTTCCTTGCAAGGAAATATCGTTTGCAGATGTCTACGTATCGTAGCAATAGAGTTCTTATGATTTCTAAAACGCGATATCGCATCTCATCTCTATGTTTCATGGTAAGATATAATATGATTTGCGAAGTGTTATGTATTCCTCGTCTATACTTCAAATGAATGTAAATGCGACACTTCCTTGCAAGGAAATAGCGTTTGCAGATGTCTACGTATCGTAGCAATAGAGTTCAAATGCTTCTTAAAACGCGATATCGCATCTCATTTCTATGTTTCATGGTAAGATATAATATGATTTGCGAAGTGTTATGTATTCCTCGTCTACACTTCAAATGAATGTAAATGCGACACTTCCTTGCAAGGAAATAGCGTTTGCGAATGTCTACCTATCATAGCAATAGTGTTCTAATGCTTCTTAAAACGCGATATCGCATCTCATCTCTATGTTTCATGGTAAGATATAATATGATTTGCGAAGTGTTATGTATTCCTCGTCTACACTTCAAATGAATGTAAATGCGACACTTCCTTCCAAGGAAATAGCGTTTGCAGATGTCTACCTATCGTAGCAATAGAGTTCTTATGATTCTTAAAACGCGATATCGCATCTCATTTCTATGTTTCATGGTAAGATATAATATGATTTGCGGAGTGTCATGTATTCCTCGTCTACACTTCAAATGAATGTAAATGCGACACTACCTTGCTAGGAAATAGCGTCTGCAGATGTCTAGGTATCGCAGCAATAGAGTTCTAATGCTTCTTAAAACGCGATATCGCATCTCATTTCTATGTTTCATGGTAAGATATAATATGATTTGCGAAGTGTTATGTATTCCTCGTCTACACTTCAAATGAATGTGAATGCGACACTTCCTCGCTAGGAAATAGCGTTTGCAGTTGTCTACGTATCGTAGCAATAGATTTCCAATGCTTCTTAAAACGCGATACCGCATCTCACTTCTATGTTTCATGGTAAGATATAACATGATTTGCGAAGTGTCATGTCTTTCTCGTCTACACTTCAAATGAATGTAAATGCCACACTTCCCTGATAGGAAATAGCGTCTGCAGATGTCCAGGTATCGTAGCAATAGAGTTCTTATGATTCTTAAAACGCGATATCGCATCTCATTTCTATGTTTCATGGTAAGATATAAAATGATTTCCGAAGTGTTATGTATTCCTCGTCTACACTTCAAATGAATGTAAATGCGACACTTCCTTGCAAGGAAATAGCGTTTGCAAACGTCTACCTATCGTAGCAATAGAGTTCTAATGCTTCTTAAAACGCGATATCGCATCTCATTTCTATATTTCATGGTAAGATATAATTTGATTTGCGAAGTGTCATGTATTCCTCGTCTACACTTCAAATGAATGTAAATGCGACACTTCCTTGCAAGGAAATAGCGTTTGCAGATGTCTATGTATCGTAGCAATAGATTTCTAATGCTTCTTAAAACGCGATTTCGCATCTCATTTCTATGTTTCATGGTAAGATATAATAGGATTTGCGAAGTGTTATGTATTCCTCGTCTACACTTCAAATGAATGTGAATGCGACACTTCCTCGCTAGGAAATAGCGTTTGTAGATGTCTACGTATCGTAGCAATAGGGTTCTTATGAATATTAAAACGCGATATCGCATCACATTTCTATGTTTCATGGTAAGGTATAATATGATTTGCGAAGTGTTATGTATTCCTCGTCTACACTTCAAATGAATGTAAATGCGACACTGCCATGCAAGGAAATAGCGTTTGCAGATGTCTACGTATCGTAGCAATAGAGTTCTAATGCTTCTTAAAACGCGATATCGCATCTCAGTTCTATGTTTCATGGTAAGATATAATATTCATTGCGAAGTGTTATGCATTCCTCGTCTACGATTGAAATGAATGTAAATGCGACACTTCCTTGCAAGGAAATAGCGTTTGCAGATGTCTACGTATCGTAGCAATAGAGTTCAAATGCTTCTTAAAACGCGATATCGCATCTCATTTCTATGTTTCATGGTAAGATATAATATGATTTGCGGAGTATTATGTATTCCTCGTCTACACTTCAAATGAATGTAAATGCGACACATCCTTGCAAGGAAATAGCTTTTGCAAATGTCTACCTATCGTAGCAGTAGTGTTCCAATGCTCCTTAGAACGCGATGTAGTATCTCATTTCTATGTTCCATGGTAAAATATAATATGATTTGCGAAGTGTTAGGTATTCCTCGTCTACACTTCAAATGAATGTAAATGCGACACTTCCTTGCAAGGAAATAGCGTTTGCAGATGTCTACGTATCGAAGCAATAGAGTTCAAATGCTTCTTAAAACGAGATATTGTATCTCATATCTATGTTTCATGATAAGATATAATATTCATTGCGAAGTGTTATGCATTCCTCGCCTACGATTCAAATGAATGTAAATGCGACACTTCCTTGCAAGGAAATAGCGTTTGCAGATGTCTACGTATCGTAGCAATAGAGTTCAAATGCTTCTTAAAACGCGATATCGCATCTCATTTCTATGTTTCATGGTAAGATATAATATGATTTGCGAAGTGTTATGTATTCCTCGTCTACACTTCAAATGAATGTAAATGCGACACTTCCTTGCAAGGAAATAGCGTTTGCGAATGTCTACCTATCATAGCAATAGTGTTCTAATGCTTCTTAAAACGCGATATCGCATCTCATCTCTATGTTTCATGGTAAGATATAATATGATTTGCGAAGTGTTATGTATTCCTCGTCTACACTTCAAATGAATGTAAATGCGACACTTCCTTGCAAGGAAATAGCGTTTGCAGATGTCTACCTATCGTAGCAATAGAGTTCTTATGATTCTTAAAACGCGATATCGCATCTCATTTCTATGTTTCATGGTAAGATATAATATGATTTGCGAAGTGTCATGTATTCCTCGTCTACACTTCAAATGAATGTAAATGCGACACTACCTTGCTAGGAAATAGCGTCTGCAGATGTCTAGGTATCGCAGCAATAGAGTTCTAATGCTTCTTAAAACGCGATATCGCATCTCATTTCTATGTTTCATGGTAAGATATAATATGATTTGCGAAGTGTTATGTATTCCTCGTCTACACTTCAAATGAATGTGAATGCGACACTTCCTCGCTAGGAAATAGCGTTTGCAGTTGTCTACGTATCGTAGCAATAGACTTCCAATGCTTCTTAAAACGCGATACCGCATCTCACTTCTATGTTTCATGGTAAGATATAATATGATTTGCGAAGTGTCATGTATTTCTCGTCTACACTTCAAATGAATGTAAATGCCACACTTCCCTGATAGGAAATAGCGTCTGCAGATGTCCAGGTATCGTAGCAATAGAGTTCTTATGATTCTTAAAACGCGATATCGCATCTCATTTCTATGTTTCATGGTAAGATATAAAATGATTTCCGAAGTGTTATGTATTCCTCGTCTACACTTCAAATGAATGTAAATGCGACACTTCCTTGCAAGGAAATAGCGTTTGCAAACGTCTACCTATCGTAGCAATAGAGTTCTAATGCTTCTTAAAACGCGATATCGCATCTCATTTCTATATTTCATGGTAAGATATAATTTGATTTGCGAAGTGTCATGTATTCCTCGTCTACACTTCAAATGAATGTAAATGCGACACTTCCTTGCAAGGAAATAGCGTTTGCAGATGTCTATGTATCGTAGCAATAGATTTCTAATGCTTCTTAAAACGCGATTTCGCATCTCATTTCTATGTTTCATGGTAAGATATAATAGGATTTGCGAAGTGTTATGTATTCCTCGTCTACACTTCAAATGAATGTGAATGCGACACTTCCTCGCTAGGAAATAGCGTTTGTAGATGTCTACGTATCGTAGCAATAGGGTTGTTATGAATATTAAAACGCGATATCGCATCACATTTCTATGTTTCATGGTAAGGTATAATATGATTTGCGAAGTGTTATGTATTCCTCGTCTACACTTCAAATGAATGTAAATGCGACACTGCCATGCAAGGAAATAGCGTTTGTAGATGTCTACGTATCGTAGCAATAGAGTTCTTATGAATATTAAAACGCGATATCGCATCACATTTCTATGTTTCATGGTAAGGTATAATATGATTTGCGAAGTGTTATGTATTCCTCGTCTACACTTCAAATGAATGTAAATGCGACACTTCCTTGCAAGGAAATAGCGTTTGCAGATGTCTACGTATCGTAGCAATAGAGTTCTTATGATTTCTAAAACGCGATATCGCATCTCATTTCTATGTTTCATGGTAAGATATAATATGATTTGCGAAGTGTCATGTATTCCTCGTCTACACTTCAAATAAATGTAAATGCGACACTTCCTTGCAAGGAAATAGCGTATGCAAACGTCTACCTACCGTAGCAATAGAGTTCTAATGCTTCTTAAAACCAGATATTGCATCTCATACCTATGTTTCATGATAAGATATAATATTCATTGCGAAGTGTTATGCATTCCTCGTCTACGATTCACATGAATGTAAATGCGACACTTCCTTGCAAGGAAATAGCGTTTGCAGATGTCTACGTATCGTAGCAATAGAGTTCTTATGATTCTTAAAACGCGATATCGCATCTCATTTCTATGTTTCATGGTAAGATATAATATGATTTGCGAAGTGTTATGTATTCCTCGTCTACACTTCAAATCAATGTAAATGCGACACTTCCTTGCAAGGAAATAGCGTTTGCAGATGTCTACGTATCGTAGGAATAGAGTTCTAATGCTTCTTAAAACGCGATATCGCATCTCAGTTCTATGTTTCATGGTAAGATATAATATTCATTGCGAAGTGTTATGCATTCCTCGTCTACGATTGAAATGAATGTAAATGCGACACTTCCTTGCAAGGAAATAGCGTTTGCAGATGTCTACGTATCGTAGCAATAGAGTTCAAATGCTTCTTAAAACGCGATAGCGCATCACATTTCTATGTTTCATGGTAAGGTATAATATGATTTGCGAAGTGTTATGTATTCCTCGCCTACACTTCAAATGAATGTAAATGCGACACTTCCTTGCAAGGAAATAGCGTTTACAGATGTCTACGTATCGTAGCAATAGAGTTCTTATGATTCTTAAAACGCGATATCACATCTCATTTCTATGTTTCATGGTAAGATATAATGTGATTTGCGAAGTGTTATGTATTCCTCGTCTACACTTCAAATGAATGTAAATGCGA
This sequence comes from Xylocopa sonorina, assembly GCF_050948175.1. Lineage (NCBI taxonomy): Eukaryota > Metazoa > Arthropoda > Insecta > Hymenoptera > Apidae > Xylocopa > Xylocopa sonorina. The sequence goes on from NW_027490303.1 coordinate 278,610, forward strand.
CACTTCCTTGCAAGGAAATAGCGTTTGCAGATGTCTACGTATCGTAGCAATAGAGTTCAAATGCTTTTTAAAACGCGATATCGCATCTCATCTCTATGTTTCATGGTAAGGTATAATATGATTTGCGAAGTGTTATGTATTCCTCGTCTACACTTCAAATGAATGTAAATGCGACACTGCCATGCAAGGAAATAGCGTTTGCAGATGTCTACGTATCGTAGCAATAGAGTTCTAATGCTTCTTAAAACGCGATATCGCATCTCAGTTCTATGTTTCATGGTAAGATATAATATTCATTGCGAAGTGTTATGCATTCCTCGTCTACGATTGAAATGAATGTAAATGCGACACTTCCTTGCAAGGAAATAGCGTTTGCAGATGTCTACGTATCGTAGCAATAGAGTTCAAATGCTTCTTAAAACGCGATATCGCATCTCATTTCTATGTTTCATGGTAAGATATAATATGATTTGCGGAGTATTATGTATTCCTCGTCTACACTTCAAATGAATGTAAATGCGACACATCCTTGCAAGGAAATAGCTTTTGCAAATGTCTACCTATCGTAGCAGTAGTGTTCCAATGCTCCTTAGAACGCGATGTAGTATCTCATTTCTATGTTCCATGGTAAAATATAATATGATTTGCGAAGTGTTAGGTATTCCTCGTCTACACTTCAAATGAATGTAAATGCGACACTTCCTTGCAAGGAAATAGCGTTTGCAGATGTCTACGTATCGAAGCAATAGAGTTCAAATGCTTCTTAAAACGAGATATTGTATCTCATATCTATGTTTCATGATAAGATATAATATTCATTGCGAAGTGTTATGCATTCCTCGCCTACGATTCAAATGAATGTAAATGCGACACTTCCTTGCAAGGAAATAGCGTTTGCAGATGTCTACGTATCGTAGCAATAGAGTTCAAATGCTTCTTAAAACGCGATATCGCATCTCATTTCTATGTTTCATGGTAAGATATAATATGATTTGCGAAGTGTTATGTATTCCTCGTCTACACTTCAAATGAATGTAAATGCGACACTTCCTTGCAAGGAAATAGCGTTTGCGAATGTCTACCTATCATAGCAATAGTGTTCTAATGCTTCTTAAAACGCGATATCGCATCTCATCTCTATGTTTCATGGTAAGATATAATATGATTTGCGAAGTGTTATGTATTCCTCGTCTACACTTCAAATGAATGTAAATGCGACACTTCCTTGCAAGGAAATAGCGTTTGCAGATGTCTACCTATCGTAGCAATAGAGTTCTTATGATTCTTAAAACGCGATATCGCATCTCATTTCTATGTTTCATGGTAAGATATAATATGATTTGCGAAGTGTCATGTATTCCTCGTCTACACTTCAAATGAATGTAAATGCGACACTACCTTGCTAGGAAATAGCGTCTGCAGATGTCTAGGTATCGCAGCAATAGAGTTCTAATGCTTCTTAAAACGCGATATCGCATCTCATTTCTATGTTTCATGGTAAGATATAATATGATTTGCGAAGTGTTATGTATTCCTCGTCTACACTTCAAATGAATGTGAATGCGACACTTCCTCGCTAGGAAATAGCGTTTGCAGTTGTCTACGTATCGTAGCAATAGACTTCCAATGCTTCTTAAAACGCGATACCGCATCTCACTTCTATGTTTCATGGTAAGATATAATATGATTTGCGAAGTGTCATGTATTTCTCGTCTACACTTCAAATGAATGTAAATGCCACACTTCCCTGATAGGAAATAGCGTCTGCAGATGTCCAGGTATCGTAGCAATAGAGTTCTTATGATTCTTAAAACGCGATATCGCATCTCATTTCTATGTTTCATGGTAAGATATAAAATGATTTCCGAAGTGTTATGTATTCCTCGTCTACACTTCAAATGAATGTAAATGCGACACTTCCTTGCAAGGAAATAGCGTTTGCAAACGTCTACCTATCGTAGCAATAGAGTTCTAATGCTTCTTAAAACGCGATATCGCATCTCATTTCTATATTTCATGGTAAGATATAATTTGATTTGCGAAGTGTCATGTATTCCTCGTCTACACTTCAAATGAATGTAAATGCGACACTTCCTTGCAAGGAAATAGCGTTTGCAGATGTCTATGTATCGTAGCAATAGATTTCTAATGCTTCTTAAAACGCGATTTCGCATCTCATTTCTATGTTTCATGGTAAGATATAATAGGATTTGCGAAGTGTTATGTATTCCTCGTCTACACTTCAAATGAATGTGAATGCGACACTTCCTCGCTAGGAAATAGCGTTTGTAGATGTCTACGTATCGTAGCAATAGGGTTGTTATGAATATTAAAACGCGATATCGCATCACATTTCTATGTTTCATGGTAAGGTATAATATGATTTGCGAAGTGTTATGTATTCCTCGTCTACACTTCAAATGAATGTAAATGCGACACTGCCATGCAAGGAAATAGCGTTTGTAGATGTCTACGTATCGTAGCAATAGAGTTCTTATGAATATTAAAACGCGATATCGCATCACATTTCTATGTTTCATGGTAAGGTATAATATGATTTGCGAAGTGTTATGTATTCCTCGTCTACACTTCAAATGAATGTAAATGCGACACTTCCTTGCAAGGAAATAGCGTTTGCAGATGTCTACGTATCGTAGCAATAGAGTTCTTATGATTTCTAAAACGCGATATCGCATCTCATTTCTATGTTTCATGGTAAGATATAATATGATTTGCGAAGTGTCATGTATTCCTCGTCTACACTTCAAATAAATGTAAATGCGACACTTCCTTGCAAGGAAATAGCGTATGCAAACGTCTACCTACCGTAGCAATAGAGTTCTAATGCTTCTTAAAACCAGATATTGCATCTCATACCTATGTTTCATGATAAGATATAATATTCATTGCGAAGTGTTATGCATTCCTCGTCTACGATTCACATGAATGTAAATGCGACACTTCCTTGCAAGGAAATAGCGTTTGCAGATGTCTACGTATCGTAGCAATAGAGTTCTTATGATTCTTAAAACGCGATATCGCATCTCATTTCTATGTTTCATGGTAAGATATAATATGATTTGCGAAGTGTTATGTATTCCTCGTCTACACTTCAAATCAATGTAAATGCGACACTTCCTTGCAAGGAAATAGCGTTTGCAGATGTCTACGTATCGTAGGAATAGAGTTCTAATGCTTCTTAAAACGCGATATCGCATCTCAGTTCTATGTTTCATGGTAAGATATAATATTCATTGCGAAGTGTTATGCATTCCTCGTCTACGATTGAAATGAATGTAAATGCGACACTTCCTTGCAAGGAAATAGCGTTTGCAGATGTCTACGTATCGTAGCAATAGAGTTCAAATGCTTCTTAAAACGCGATAGCGCATCACATTTCTATGTTTCATGGTAAGGTATAATATGATTTGCGAAGTGTTATGTATTCCTCGCCTACACTTCAAATGAATGTAAATGCGACACTTCCTTGCAAGGAAATAGCGTTTACAGATGTCTACGTATCGTAGCAATAGAGTTCTTATGATTCTTAAAACGCGATATCACATCTCATTTCTATGTTTCATGGTAAGATATAATGTGATTTGCGAAGTGTTATGTATTCCTCGTCTACACTTCAAATGAATGTAAATGCGACACTTCCTTGCAAGGAAATAGCGTTTGCAGATGTCTACGTATCGTAGCAATAGAGTTCAAATGCTTTTTAAAACGCGATATCGCATCTCATCTCTATGTTTCATGGTAAGATATAATATGATTTGCGAAGTGTTATGTATTCCTCGTCTACACTTCAAATGAATGTAAATGCGACACTTCCTTGCAAGGAAATAGCGTTTGCAGATGTCTACGTATCGTAGCAATAGAGTTCAAATGCTTCTTAAAACGCGATATCGCATCTCATTTCTATGTTTCATGGTAAGATATAATATGATTTGCGAAGTGTTATGTATTCCTCGTCTACACTTCAAATGAATGTAAATGCGACACTTCCTTGCAAGGAAATAGCGTTTGCGAATGTCTACCTATCATAGCAATAGTGTTCTAATGCTTCTTAAAACGCGATATCGCATCTCATCTCTATGTTTCATGGTAAGATATAATACGATTTGCGAAGTGTTATGTATTCCTCGTCTACACTTCAAATGAATGTAAATGCGACACTTCCTTGCAAGGAAATAGCGTTTGCAGTTGTCTACGTATCGAAGCAATATGGTTCAAATGCTTCTTAAAACGCGATATCGCATCTCATTTCTATGTTTCATGGTAAGATATAGTATGATTTGCGAAGTGTTATGTATTTCTCGTCTACACTTCAAATGAATGTAAATGCGACACTTACTTGCAAGGAAATAGCGTTTGCAGGTGTCTACGTATCGTAGCAATAGAGTTCTTATGATTCTTAAAACGCGATATCGCATCTCATTTCTATGTTTCATGGTAAGATATAATATGATTTGCGAAGTGTTATGTATTCCTCGTCTACACTTCAAATGAATGTGAATGCGAAACTTACTCGCTAGGAAATAGCGTTTGCAGATGTCTACGTATCGTAGCAATAGGTTTCTAATGCTTCTTAAAACGCGATATCGCATCTCATTTCTATGTTTCATAGTAAGATATAATATGAATTGCGAAGTATCATGTATACCTCGTCTACACTTCAAATGAATGTAAATGCGACACTTCCTTGCAAGGAAATAGCGTTTGCGAATGTCTATCTATCGTAGCAATAGTGTTCTAATGCTGCTTAAAACGCGATATCGCATCTCATTTCTATGTTTCATGGTAAGATATAATATTCATTGCGAAGTGTTATGCATTCCTCGTCTACGATTCAAATGAATGTAAATGCGACACTTCCTTGCAAGGAAATAGCGTTTGCAGATGTCTACGTATCGTAGCAATAGAGTTCAAATGCTTCTTAAAACGCGATATCGCATCTCATCTCTATGTTTCATGGTAAGATATAATATGATTTGCGAAGTGTTATGTATTCCTCGTCTACACTTCAAATGAATGTAAATGCGACACTTCCTTGCAAGGAAATAGCGTTTGCAGATGTCTACGTATCGTAGCAATAGAGTTCAAATGCTTCTTAAAACGCGATATCGCATCTCATTTCTATGTTTCATGGTAAGATATAATATGATTTGCGAAGTGTTATGTATTCCTCGTCTACACTTCAAATGAATGTAAATGCGACACTTCCTTGCAAGGAAATAGCGTTTGCGAATGTCTACCTATCATAGCAATAGTGTTCTAATGCTTCTTAAAACGCGATATCGCATCTCATCTCTATGTTTCATGGTAAGATATAATATGATTTGCGAAGTGTTATGTATTCCTCGTCTACACTTCAAATGAATGTAAATGCGACACTTCCTTGCAAGGAAATAGCGTTTGCAGATGTCTACGAATCGAAGCAATAGAGTTCAAATGCTTCTTAAAACGCGATTTCGCATCTCATTTCTATGTTTCATGGTAAGATATAATAGGATTTGCGAAGTGTTATGTATTCCTCGTCTACACTTCAAATGAATGTGAATGCGACACTTCCTCGCTAGGAAATAGCGTTTGTAGATGTCTACGTATCGTAGCAATATGGTTGTTATGAATATTAAAACGCGATATCGCATCACATTTCTATGTTTCATGGTAAGGTATAATATGATTTGCGAAGTGTTATGTATTCCTCGTCTACACTTCAAATGAATGTAAATGCGACACTGCCATGCAAGGAAATAGCGTTTGTAGATGTCTACGTATCGTAGCAATAGAGTTCTTATGAATATTAAAACGCGATATCGCATCACATTTCTATGTTTCATGGTAAGGTATAATATGATTTGCGAAGTGTTATGTATTCCTCGTCTACACTTCAAATGAATGTAAATGCGACACTTCCTTGCAAGGAAATAGCGTTTGCAGATGTCTGCGTATCGTAGCAATAGAGTTCTTATGATTTCTAAAACGCGATATCGCATCTCATTTCTATGTTTCATGGTAAGATATAATATGATTTGCGAAGTGTTATGTATTCCTCGTCTACACTTCAAATGAATGTAAATGCGACACTTCCTTGCAAGGAAATAGCGTTTGCAGATGTCTACGAATCGAAGCAATAGAGTTCAAATGCTTCTTAAAACGCGATATCGCATCTCATTTCTATGTTTCATGGTAAGATATAATATGATTTGCGAAGTGTTATGTATTCCTCGTCTACACTTCAAATGAATGTGAATGCGAAACTTCCTCGCTAGGAAATAGCGTTTGCAGATGTCTACGTATCGTAGCAATAGATTTCTAATGCTTCTTAAAACGCGATATCGCATCTCATTTCTATGTTTCATGGTAAGATATAATATGATTTGCGAAGTGTTATGTATTCCTCGTCTACACTTCAAATGAATGTGAATGCGAAACTTCCTCGCTAGGAAATAGCGTTTGCGAATGTCTACCTATCATAGCAATAGTGTTCTAATGCTTCTTAAAACGCGATATCGCATCTCATCTCTATGTTTCATGGTAAGATATAATATGATTTGCGAAGTGTTATGTATTCCTCGTCTACACTTCAAATGAATGTAAATGCGACACTTCCTTGCAAGGAAATAGCGTTTGCAGATGTCTACGAATCGAAGCAATAGAGTTCAAATGCTTCTTAAAACGCGATTTCGCATCTCATTTCTATGTTTCATGGTAAGATATAATAGGATTTGCGAAGTGTTATGTATTCCTCGTCTACACTTCAAATGAATGTGAATGCGACACTTCCTCGCTAGGAAATAGCGTTTGTAGATGTCTACGTATCGTAGCAATATGGTTGTTATGAATATTAAAACGCGATATCGCATCACATTTCTATGTTTCATGGTAAGGTATAATATGATTTGCGAAGTGTTATGTATTCCTCGTCTACACTTCAAATGAATGTAAATGCGACACTGCCATGCAAGGAAATAGCGTTTGTAGATGTCTACGTATCGTAGCAATAGAGTTCTTATGAATATTAAAACGCGATATCGCATCACATTTCTATGTTTCATGGTAAGGTATAATATGATTTGCGAAGTGTTATGTATTCCTCGTCTACACTTCAAATGAATGTAAATGCGACACTTCCTTGCAAGGAAATAGCGTTTGCAGATGTCTGCGTATCGTAGCAATAGAGTTCTTATGATTTCTAAAACGCGATATCGCATCTCATTTCTATGTTTCATGGTAAGATATAATATGATTTGCGAAGTGTTATGTATTCCTCGTCTACACTTCAAATGAATGTAAATGCGACACTTCCTTGCAAGGAAATAGCGTTTGCAGATGTCTACGAATCGAAGCAATAGAGTTCAAATGCTTCTTAAAACGCGATATCGCATCTCATTTCTATGTTTCATGGTAAGATATAATATGATTTGCGAAGTGTTATGTATTCCTCGTCTACACTTCAAATGAATGTGAATGCGAAACTTCCTCGCTAGGAAATAGCGTTTGCAGATGTCTACGTATCGTAGCAATAGATTTCTAATGCTTCTTAAAACGCGATATCGCATCTCATTTCTATGTTTCATGGTAAGATATAATATGATTTGCGAAGTGTTATGTATTCCTCGTCTACACTTCAAATGAATGTGAATGCGAAACTTCCTCGCTAGGAAATAGCGTTTGCAGATGTCTACGTATCGTAGCAATAGATTTCTAATGCTTCTTAAAACGCGATATCGCATCTCATTTCTATGTTTCATGGTAAGATATAATATGAATTGCGAAGTATCATGTATTCCTCGTCTACGATTGAAATGAATGTAAATGCGACACTTCCTTGCAAGGAAATAGCGTTTGCAGATGTCTACGTATCGTAGCAATAGAGTTCAAATGCTTCTTAAAACGCGATATCGCATCTCATTTCTATGTTTCATGGTAAGATATAATATGATTTGCGAAGTGTTATGTATTCCTCGTCTACACTTCAAATGAATGTAAATGCGACACTTCCTTGCAAGGAAATAGCGTTTGCGAATGTCTACCTATCATAGCAATAGTGTTCTAATGCTTCTTAAAACGCGATATCGCATCTCATCTCTATGTTTCATGGTAAGATATAATACGATTTGCGAAGTGTTATGTATTCCTCGTCTACACTTCAAATGAATGTAAATGCGACACTTCCTTGCAAGGAAATAGCGTTTGCAGTTGTCTACGTATCGAAGCAATATGGTTCAAATGCTTCTTAAAACGCGATATCGCATCTCATTTCTATGTTTCATGGTAAGATATAGTATGATTTGCGAAGTGTTATGTATTTCTCGTCTACACTTCAAATGAATGTAAATGCGACACTTACTTGCAAGGAAATAGCGTTTGCAGGTGTCTACGTATCGTAGCAATAGAGTTCTTATGATTCTTAAAACGCGATATCGCATCTCATTTCTATGTTTCATGGTAAGATATAATATGATTTGCGAAGTGTTATGTATTCCTCGTCTACACTTCAAATGAATGTGAATGCGAAACTTACTCGCTAGGAAATAGCGTTTGCAGATGTCTACGTATCGTAGCAATAGGTTTCTAATGCTTCTTAAAACGCGATATCGTATCTCATTTCTATGTTTCATGGTAAGATATAATATGAATTGCGAAGTATCATGTATACCTCGTCTACACTTCAAATGAATGTAAATGCGACACTTCCTTGCAAGGAAATAGCGTTTGCGAATGTCTATCTATCGTAGCAATAGTGTTCTAATGCTGCTTAAAACGCGATATCGCATCTCATTTCTATGTTTCATGGTAAGATATAATATTCATTGCGAAGTGTTATGCATTCCTCGTCTACGATTCAAATGAATGTAAATGCGACACTTCCTTGCAAGGAAATAGCGTTTGCAGATGTCTACGTATCGTAGCAATAGAGTTCAAATGCTTCTTAAAATGCGATATCGCATCTCATCTCTATGTTTCATGGTAAGATATAATATGATTTGCGAAGTGTTATGTATTCCTCGTCTACACTTCAAATGAATGTAAATGCGACACTTCCTTGCAATGAAATAGCGTTTGCAGATGTCTACGTATCGTAGCAATAGAGTTCAAATGCTTCTTAAAACGCGATATCGCATCTCATTTCTATGTTTCATGGTAAGATATAATATGATTTGCGAAGTGTTATGTATTCCTCGTCTACACTTCAAATGAATGTAAATGCGACACTTCCTTGCAAGGAAATAGCGTTTGCGAATGTCTACCTATCATAGCAATAGTGTTCTAATGCTTCTTAAAACGCGATATCGCATCTCATCTCTATGTTTCATGGTAAGATATAATATGATTTGCGAAGTGTTATGTATTCCTCGTCTACACTTCAAATGAATGTAAATGCGACACTTCCTTGCAAGGAAATAGCGTTTGCAGATGTCTACGAATCGAAGCAATAGAGTTCAAATGCTTCTTAAAACGCGATTTCGCATCTCATTTCTATGTTTCATGGTAAGATATAATAGGATTTGCGAAGTGTTATGTATTCCTCGTCTACACTTCAAATGAATGTGAATGCGACACTTCCTCGCTAGGAAATAGCGTTTGTAGATGTCTACGTATCGTAGCAATAGGGTTGTTATGAATATTAAAACGCGATATCGCATCACATTTCTATGTTTCATGGTAAGGTATAATATGATTTGCGAAGTGTTATGTATTCCTCGTCTACACTTCAAATGAATGTAAATGCGACACTGCCATGCAAGGAAATAGCGTTTGTAGATGTCTACGTATCGTAGCAATAGAGTTCTTATGAATATTAAAACGCGATATCGCATCACATTTCTATGTCTCATGGTAAGGTATAATATGATTTGCGAAGTGTTATGTATTCCTCGTCTACACTTCAAATGAATGTAAATGCGACACTTCCTTGCAAGGAAATAGCGTTTGCAGATGTCTACGTATCGTAGCAATAGAGTTCTTATGATTTCTAAAACGCGATATCGCATCTCATTTCTATGTTTCATGGTAAGATATAATATGATTTGCGAAGTGTTATGTATTCCTCGTCTACACTTCAAATGAATGTAAATGCGACACTTCCTTGCAAGGAAATAGCGTTTGCAGATGTCTACGAATCGAAGCAATAGAGTTCAAATGCTTCTTAAAACGCGATATCGCATCTCATTTCTATGTTTCATGGTAAGATATAATATGATTTGCGAAGTGTTATGTATTCCTCGTCTACACTTCAAATGAATGTGAATGCGAAACTTCCTCGCTAGGAAATAGCGTTTGCAGATGTCTACGTATCGTAGCAATAGATTTCTAATGCTTCTTAAAACGCGATATCGCATCTCATTTCTATGTTTCATGGTAAGATATAATATGAATTGCGAAGTATCATGTATACCTCGTCTACACTTCAAATGAATGTAAATGCGACACTTCCTTGCAAGGAAATAGCGTTTGCGAATGCCTATCTATCGTAGCAATAGTGTTCTAATGCTGCTTAAAACGCGATATCGCATCTCATTTCTATGTTTCATGGTAAGATATAATATTCATTGCGAAGTGTTATGCATTCCTCGTCTACGATACAAATGAATGTAAATGCGACACTTCCTTGCAAGGAAATAGCGTTTGCAGATGTCTACGTATCGTAGCAATAGATTTCTTATGATTCTTAAAACGCGATATCACATCTCATTTCTATGTTTCATGGTAAGATATAATGTGATTTGCGAAGTGTTATGTATTCCTCGTCTACACTTCAAATGAATGTGAATGCGACACTTCCTTGCAAGGAAATAGCGTTTGCGAATGTCTACCTATCGTAGCAATAGTGTGCTAATGCTTCTTAAAACGCGATATCGCATCTCATCTCTATGTTTCATGGTAAGATATAATACGATTTGCGAAGTGTTATGTATTCCTCGTCTACACTTCAAATGAATGTAAATGCGACACTTCCTTGCAAGGAAATAGCGTTTGCAGATGTCTACGTATCGAAGCAATAGGGTTCAAATGCTTCTTAGAACGCGATATCGCATCTCATTTCTATGTTTCATGGTAAGATATAATGTGATTTGCGAAGTGTTATGTATTCCTCGTCTACACTTCAAATGAATGTAAATGCGACACTTCCTTGCAAGGAAATAGCGTTTGCGAATGTCTACCTATCATAGCAATAGTGTTCTAATGCTTCTTAAAACGCGATATCGCATCTCATCTCTATGTTTCATGGTAAGATATAATATGATTTGCGAAGTGTTATGTATTCCTCGTCTACACTTCAAATGAATGTAAATGCGACACTTCCTTGCAAGGAAATAGCGTTTGCAGATGTCTACGTATCGTAGCAATAGAGTTCAAATGCTTCTTAAAACGCGATATCGCATCTCATTTCTATGTTTCATGGTAAGATATAATATGATTTGCGAAGTGTTATGTATTCCTCGTCTACACTTCAAATGAATGTAAATGCGACACTTCCTTGCAAGGAAATAGCGTTTGCGAATGTCTACCTATCATAGCAATAGTGTTCTAATGCTTCTTAAAACGCGATATCGCATCTCATCTCTATGTTTCATGGTAAGAAATAATACGATTTGCGAAGTGTTATGTATTCCTCGTCTACACTTCAAATGAATGTAAATGCGACACTTCCTTGCAAGCAAATAGTGTTTGCAGATGTCTACGTATCGAAGCAATATGGTTCAAATGCTTCTTAAAACGCGATATCGCATCTCATTTCTATGTTTCATGGTAAGATATATTATGATTTGCGAAGTGTTATGTATTTCTCGTCTACACTTCAAATGAATGTAAATGCGACACTTACTTGCAAGGAAATAGCGTTTGCAGGTGTCTACGTATCGTAGCAATAGAGTTCTTCTGATTCTTAAAACGCGATATCGCATCTCATTTCTATGTTTCATGGTAAGATATAATATGATTTGCGAAGTGTTATGTATTCCTCGTCTACACTTCAAATGAATGTGAATGCGAAACTTCCTCGCTAGGAAATAGCGTTTGCAGATGTCTACGTATCGTAGCAATAGATTTCTAATGCTTCTTAAAACGCGATGTCGCATCTCATTTCTATGTTTCATGGTAAGATATAATATGAATTGCGAAGTATCATGTATACCTCGTCTACACTTCAAATGAATGTAAATGCGACACTTCCTTGCAAGGAAATAGCGTTTGCGAATGTCTATCTATCGTAGCAATAGTGTTCTAATGCTGCTTAAAACGCGATATCGCATCTCATTTCTATGTTTCATGGTAAGATATAATATTCATTGCGAAGTGTTATGCATTCCTCGTCTACGATTCAAATGAATGTAAATGCGACACTTCCTTGCAAGGAAATAGCGTTTGCAGATGTCTACGTATCGTAGCAATAGATTTCTTATGATTCTTAAAACGCGATATCACATCACATTTCTATGTTTCATGGTAAGATATAATATGATTAGCGAAGTGTTATGTATTCCTCGATCTACACTTCAAATGAATGTGAATGCGACACTTCCTTGCAAGGAAATAGCGTTTGCAGATGTCTACGTATCGTAGCAATAGAGTTCAAATGCTTCTTAAAACGCGATATCGCATCTCATTTCTATGTTTCATGGTAAGATATAATATGAATTGCGAAGTATCATGTATACCTCGTCTACACTTCAAATGAATGTAAATGCGACACTTCCTTGCAAGGAAATAGCGTTTGCGAATGTCTATCTATCGTAGCAATAGTGTTCTAATGCTGCTTAAAACGCGATATCGCATCTCATTTCTATGTTTCATGGTAAGATATAATATGATTTGCGAAGTGTTATGTATTCCTCGTCTACACTTCAAATGAATGTGAATGCGAAACTTCCTCGCTAGGAAATAGAGTTTGCAGATGTCTACGTATCGTAGCAATAGATTTCTAATGCTTCTTAAAACGCGATATCGCATCTCATTTCTATGTTTCATGGTAAGATATAATATGAATTGCGAAGTATCATGTATACCTCGTCTACACTTCAAATGAATGTAAATGCGACACTTCCTTGCACGGAAATAGCGTTTGCGAATGTCTATCTATCGTAGCAATAGTGTTCTAATGCTGCTTAAAACGCGATATCGCATCTCATTTCTATGTTTCATGGTAAGATATAATATTCATTGCGAAGTGTTATGCATTCCTCGTCTACACTTCAAATGAATGTAAATGCGACACTTCCTTGCAAGGAAATAGCGTTTGCGAATGTCTATCTATCGTAGCAATAGTGTTCTAATGCTGCTTAAAACGCGATATCGCATCTCATTTCTATGTTTCATGGTAAGATATAATATTCATTGCGAAGTGTTATGCATTCCTCGTCTACGATTCAAATGAATGTAAATGCGACACTTCCTTGCAAGGAAATAGCTTTTGCAGATGTCTACGTATCGTAGCAATAGATTTCTTATGATTCTTAAAACGCGATATCACATCTCATTTCTATGTTTCATGGTAAGATATAATATGATTAGCGAAGTGTTATGTATTCCTCGATCTACACTTCAAATGAATGTGAATGCGACACTTCCTTGCAAGGAAATAGCGTTTGCAGATGTCTACGTATCGTAGCAATAGAGTTCAAATGCTTCTTAAAACGCGATATCGCATCTCATTTCTATGTTTCATGGTAAGATATAATATGATTTGCGAAGTGTTATGTATTCCTCGTCTACACTTCAAATGAATGTAAATGCGACACTTCCTTGCAAGGAAATAGCGTTTGCGAATGTCTACCTATCATAGCAATAGTGTTCTAATGCTTCTTAAAACGCGATATCGCATCTCATCTCTATGTTTCATGGTAAGATATAATATGATTTGCGAAATGTTATGTATTCCTCGTCTACACTTCAAATGAATGTAAATGCGACACTTCCTTGCAAGGAAATAGCGTTTGCAGATGTCTACGAATCGAAGCAATAGAGTTCAAATGCTTCTTAAAACGCGATATCGCATCTCATTTCTATGTTTCATGGTAAGATATAATATGATTTGCGAAGTGTTATGTATTCCTCGTCTACACTTCAAATGAATATGAATGCGAAACTTCCTCGCTAGGAAATAGCGTTTGCAGATGTCTACGTATCGTAGCAATAGATTTCTAATGCTTCTTAAAACGCGATATCGCATCTCATTTCTATGTTTCATGGTAAGATATAATATGATTTGCGAAGTGTTATGTATTCCTCGTCTACACTTCAAATGAATGTGAATGCGAAACTTCCTCGCTAGGAAATAGCGTTTGCAGATGTCTACGTATCGTAGCAATAGATTTCTAATGCTTCTTAAAACGCGATATCGCATCTCATTTCTATGTTTCATGGTAAGATATAATATGAATTGCGAAGTATCATGTATACCTCGTCTACACTTCAAATGAATGTAAATGCGACACTTCCTTGCAAGGAAATAGCGTTTGCGAATGTCTATCTATCGTAGCAATAGTGTTCTAATGCTGCTTAAAACGCGATATCGCATCTCATTTCTATGTTTCATGGTAAGATATAATATTCATTGCGAAGTGTTATGCATTCCTCGTCTACGATACAAATGAATGTAAATGCGACACTTCCTTGCAAGGAAATAGCGTTTGCAGATGTCTACGTATCGTAGCAATAGATTTCTTATGATTCTTAAAACGCGATATCACATCTCATTTCTATGTTTCATGGTAAGATATAATGTGATTTGCGAAGTGTTATGTATTCCTCGTCTACACTTCAAATGAATGTGAATGCGACACTTCCTTGCAAGGAAATAGCGTTTGCGAATGTCTACCTATCGTAGCAATAGTGTTCTAATGCTTCTTAAAACGCGATATCGCATCTCATCTCTATGTTTCATGGTAAGACATAATACGATTTGCGAAGTGTTATGTATTCCTCGTCTACACTTCAAATGAATGTAAATGCGACACTTCCTTGCAAGGAAATAGCGTTTGCAGATGTCTACGTATCGAAGCAATAGGGTTCAAATGCTTCTTAGAACGCGATATCGCATCTCATTTCTATGTTTCATGGTAAGATATAATGTGATTTGCGAAGTGTTATGTATTCCTCGTCTACACTTCAAATGAATGTAAATGCGACACTTCCTTGCAAGGAAATAGCGTTTGCGAATGTCTACCTATCATAGCAATAGTGTTCTAATGCTTCTTAAAACGCGATATCGCATCTCATCTCTATGTTTCATGGTAAGATATAATATGATTTGCGAAGTGTTATGTATTCCTCGTCTACACTTCAAATGAATGTAAATGCGACACTTCCTTGCAAGGAAATAGCGTTTGCAGATGTCTACGTATCGTAGCAATAGAGTTCAAATGCTTCTTAAAACGCGATATCGCATCTCATTTCTATGTTTCATGGTAAGATATAATATGATTTGCGAAGTGTTATGTATTCCTCGTCTACACTTCAAATGAATGTAAATGCGACACTTCCTTGCAAGGAAATAGCGTTTGCGAATGTCTACCTATCATAGCAATAGTGTTCTAATGCTTCTTAAAACGCGATATCGCATCTCATCTCTATGTTTCATGGTAAGAAATAATACGATTTGCGAAGTGTTATGTATTCCTCGTCTACACTTCAAATGAATGTAAATGCGACACTTCCTTGCAAGGAAATAGTGTTTGCAGATGTCTACGTATCGAAGCAATATGGTTCAAATGCTTCTTAAAACGCGATATCGCATCTCATTTCTATGTTTCATGGTAAGATATATTATGATTTGCGATGTGTTATGTATTTCTCGTCTACACTTCAAATGAATGTAAATGCGACACTTACTTGCAAGGAAATAGCGTTTGCAGGTGTCTACGTATCGTAGCAATAGAGTTCTTCTGATTCTTAAAACGCGATATCGCATCTCATTTCTATGTTTCATGGTAAGATATAATATGATTAGCGAAGTGTTATGTATTCCTCGATCTACACTTCAAATGAATGTGAATGCGACACTTCCTTGCAAGGAAATAGCGTTTGCAGATGTCTACGTATCGTAGCAATAGAGTTCAAATGCTTCTTAAAACGCGATATCGCATCTCATTTCTATGTTTCATGGTAAGATATAATATGACTTGCGAAGTGTTATGTATTCCTCGTCTACACTTCAAATGAATGTAAATGCGACACTTCCTTGCAAGGAAATAGCGTTTGCGAATGTCTACCTATCATTGCAATAGTGTTCTAATGCTTCTTAAAACGCGATATCGCATCTCATCTCTATGTTTCATGGTAAGATATAATATGATTTGCGAAGTGTTATGTATTCCTCGTCTACACTTCAAATGAATGTAAATGCGACACTTCCTTGCAAGGAAATAGCGTTTGCGAATGTCTATCTATCGTAGCAATAGTGTTCTAATGCTGCTTAAAACGCGATATCGCATCTCATTTCTATGTTTCATGGTAAGATATAATATTCATTGCGAAGTGTTATGCATTCCTCGTCTACGATTCAAATGAATGTAAATGCGACACTTCCTTGCAAGGAAATAGCGTTTGCAGATGTCTACGTATCGTAGCAATAGATTTCTTATGATTCTTAAAACGCGATATCACATCTCATTTCTATGTTTCATGGTAAGATATAATATGATCTACGATGTGTTATGTATTCCTCGTCTACACTTCAAATGAATGTAAATGCGACACTTCCTTGCAAGGAAATAGCGTTTGCGAATGTCTACCTATCATAGCAATAGTGTTCTAATGCTTCTTAAAACGCGATATCGCATCTCATCTCTATGTTTCATGGTAAGATATAATATGATTTGCGAAGTGTTATGTATTCCTCGTCTACACTTCAAATGAATGTAAATGCGACACTTCCTTGCAAGGAAATAGCGTTTACAGATGTCTACGTATCGTAGCAATAGAGTTCTTATGATTCTTAAAACGCGATATCACATCTCATTTCTATGTTTCATGGTAAGATATAATGTGATTTGCGAAGTGTTGTGTATTCCTCGTCTACACTTCAAATGAATGTGAATGCGACACTTCCATGCAAGGAAATAGCGTTTGCGAATGTCTACCTATCGTAGCAATAGTGTTCTAATGCTTCTTAAAACGCGATATCGCATCTCATCTCTATGTTTCATGGTAAGATATAATACGATTTGCGAAGTGTTATGTATTCCTCGTCTACACTTCAAATGAATGTAAATGCGACACTTCCTTGCAAGGAAATAGCGTTTGCAGATGTCTACGTATCGAAGCAATATGGTTCAAATGCTTCTTAAAACGCGATATCGCATCTCATTTCTATGTTTCATGGTAAGATATATTATGATTTGCGAAGTGTTATGTATTTCTCGTCTACACTTCAAATGAATGTAAATGCGACACTTACTTGCAAGGAAATAGCGTTTGCAGGTGTCTACGTATCGTAGCAATAGAGTTCTTATGATTCTTAAAACGCGATATCGCATCTCATTTCTATGTTTCATGGTAAGATATAATATGATTTGCGAAGTGTTATGTATTCCTCGTCTACACTTCAAATGAATGTGAATGCGAAACTTCCTCGCTAGGAAATAGCGTTTGCAGATGTCTACGTATCGTAGCAATAGATTTCTAATGCTTCTTAAAACGCGATATCGCATCTCATTTCTATGTTTCATGGTAAGATATAATATGAATTGCGAAGTATCATGTATACCTCGTCTACACTTCAAATGAATGTAAATGCGACACTTCCTTGCAAGGAAATAGCGTTTGCGAATGTCTATCTATCGTAGCAATAGTGTTCTAATGCTGCTTAAAACGCGATATCGCATCTCATTTCTATGTTTCATGGTAAGATATAATATTCATTGCGAAGTGTTATGCATTCCTCGTCTACGATTCAAATGAATGTAAATGCGACACTTCCTTGCAAGGAAATAGCGTTTGCAGATGTCTACGTATCGTAGCAATAGATTTCTTATGAATCTTAAAACGCGATATCACATCTCATTTCTATGTTTCATGGTAAGATATAATATGATTAGCGAAGTGTTATGTATTCCTCGATCTACACTTCAAATGAATGTGAATGCGACACTTCCTTGCAAGGAAATAGCGTTTGCAGATGTCTACGTATCGTACCAATAGAGTTCAAATGCTTCTTAAAACGCGATATCGCATCTCATTTCTATGTTTCATGGTAAGATATAATATGATTTGCGAAGTGTTATGTATTCCTCGTCTACACTTCACATGAATGTAAATGCGACACTTCCTTGCAAGGAAATAGCGTTTGCAAATGTCTACCTATCATAGCAATAGTGTTCTAATGCTTCTTAAAACGCGATATCGCATCTCATCTCTATGTTTCATGGTAAGATATAATATGATTTGCGAAGTGTTATGTATTCCTCGTCTACACTTCAAATGAATGTAAATGCGACACTTCCTTGCAAGGAAATAGCGTTTGCAGATGTCTACGAATCGAAGCAATAGAGTTCAAATGCTTCTTAAAACGCGATATCGCATCTCATTTCTATGTTTCATGGTAAGATATATTATGATTTGCGAAGTGTTATGTATTCCTCGTCTACACTTCAAATGAATGTAAATGCGACACTTCCTTGCAAGGAAATAGCGTTTACAGATGTCTACGTATCGTAGCAATAGAGTTCTTATGATTCTTAAAACGCGATATCACATCTCATTTCTATGTTTCATGGTAAGATATAATGTGATTTGCGAAGTGTTATGTATTCCTCGTCTACACTTCAAATGAATGTGAATGCGACACTTCCATGCAAGGAAATAGCGTTTGCGAATGTCTACCTATCGTAGCAATAGTGTTCTAATGCTTCTTAAAACGCGATATCGCATCTCATCTCTATGTTTCATGGTAAGATATAATACGATTTGCGAAGTGTTATGTATTCCTCGTCTACACTTCAAATGAATGTAAATGCGACACTTCCTTGCAAGGAAATAGCGTTTGCAGATGTCTACGTATCGAAGCAATAGGGTTCAAATGCTTCTTAGAACGCGATATCGCATCTCATTTCTATGTTTCATGGTAAGATATATTATGATTTGCGAAGTATTATGTATTTCTCGTCTACACTTCAAATGAATGTAAATGCGACACTTACTTGCAAGGAAACAGCGTTTGCAGATGTCTACGTATCGTAGCAATAGAGTTCTTATGATTCTTAAAACGCGATATCGCATCTCATTTCTATGTTTCATGGTAAGATATAATATGATTTGCGAAGTGTTATGTATTCCTCGTCTACACTTCAAATGAATGTGAATGCGAAACTTCCTCGCTAGGAAATAGCGTTTGCAGATGTCTACGTATCGTAGCAATAGATTTCTAATGCTTCTTAAAACGCGATATCGCACCTCATTTCTATGTTTCATGGTAAGATATAATATGAATTGCGAAGTGTCATGTAAACCTCGTCTACACTTCAAATGAATGTAAATGCGACACTTCCTTGCAAGGAAATAGCGTTTGCGAATGTCTACCTATCATAGCAATAGTGTTCTAATGCTTCTTAAAACGCGATATCGCATCTCATCTCTATGTTTCATGGTAAGATATAATATGATTTGCGAAGTGTTATGTATTCCTCGTCTACACTTCAAATGAATGTAAATGCGAAACTTCCTTGCAAGGAAATAGCGTTTGCGAATGTCTATCTATCGTAGCAATAGTGTTCTAATGCTGCTTAAAACGCGATATCGCATCTCATTTCTATGTTTCATGGTAAGATATAATATTCATTGCGAAGTGTTATGCATTCCTCGTCTACGATTCAAATGAATGTAAATGCGACACTTCCTTGCAAGGAAATAGCGTTTGCAGATGTCTACGTATCGTAGCAATAGATTTCTTATGAATCTTATAACGCGATATCACATCTCACTTCTATGTTTCATGGTAAGATATAATATGATTAGCGAAGTGTTATGTATTCCTCGATCTACACTTCAAATGAATGTGAATGCGACACTTCCTTGCAAGGAAATAGCGTTTGCAGATGTCTACGTATCGTAGCAATAGAGTTCAAATGCTTCTTAAAACGCGATATCGCATCTCATTTCTATGTTTCATGGTAAGATATAATATGATTTGCGAAGTGTTATGTATTCCTCGTCTACACTTCAAATGAATGTAAATGCGACACTTCCTTGCAAGGAAATAGCGTTTGCGAATGTCTACCTATCATAGCAATAGTGTTCTAATGCTTCTTAAAACGCGATATCGCATCTCATCTCTATGTTTCATGGTAAGATATAATATGATTTGCGAAGTGTTATGTATTCCTCGTCTACACTTCAAATGAATGTAAATGCGACACTTCCTTGCAAGGAAATAGCGTTTGCAGAAGTCTACGAATCGAAGCAATAGAGTTCAAATGCTTCTTAAAACGCGATATCGCATCTCATTTCTATGTTTCATGGTAAGATATATTATGATTTGCGAAGTGTTATGTTTTCCTCGTCTACACATCAAATGAATGTAAATGCGACACTTCCTTGCAAGGAAATAGCGTTTACAGATGTCTACGTATCGTAGCAATAGAGTTCTTATGATTCTTAAAACGCGATATCACATCTCATTTCTATGTTTCATGGTAAGATATAATGTGATTTGCGAAGTGTTATGTATTCCTCGTCTACACTTCAAATGAATGTGAATGCGACACTTCCATGCAAGGAAATAGCGTTTGCGAATGTCTACCTATCGTAGCAATAGTGTTCTAATGCTTCTTAAAACGCGATATCGCATCTCATCTCTATGTTTCATGGTAAGATATAATACGATTTGCGAAGTGTTATGTATTCCTCGCCTACACTTCAAATGAATGTAAATGCGACACTTCCTTGCAAGGAAATAGCGTTTGCAGATGTCTACGTATCGAAGCAATAGGGTTCAAATGCTTCTTAGAACGCGATATCGCATCTCATTTCTATGTTTCATGGTAAGATATATTATGATTTGCGAAGCATTATGTATTTCTCGTCTACACTTCAAATGAATGTAAATGCGACACTTACTTGCAAGGAAATAGCGTTTGCAGATGTCTACGTATCGTAGCAATAGAGTTCTTATGATTCTTAAAACGCGATATCGCATCTCATTTCTATGTTTCATGGTAAGATATAATATGATTTGCGAAGTGTTATGTATTCCTCGTCTACACTTCAAATGAATGTGAATGCGAAACTTCCTCGCTAGGAAATAGCGTTTGCAGATGTCTACGTATCGTAGCAATAGATTTCTAATGCTTCTTAAAACGCGATATCGCATCTCATTTCTATGTTTCATGGTAAGATATAATATGAATTGCGAAGTGTCATGTAAACCTCGTCTACACTTCAAATGAATGTAAATGCGACACTTCCTTGCAAGGAAATAGCGTTTGCGAATGTCTACCTATCATAGCAATAGTGTTCTAATGCTTCTTAAAACGCGATATCGCATCTCATCTCTATGTTTCATGGTAAGATATAATATGATTTGCGAAGTGTTATGTATTCCTCGTCTACACTTCAAATGAATGTAAATGCGAAACTTCCTTGCAAGGAAATAGCGTTTGCAGATGTCTACGAATCGAAGCAATAGAGTTCAAATGCTTCTTAAAACGCGATATCGCATCTCATTTCTATGTTTCATGGTAAGATATATTATGATTTGCGAAGTGTTATGTATTCCTCGCCTACACTTCAAATGAATGTAAATGCGACACTTCCTTGCAAGGAAATAGCGTTTACAGATGTCTACGTATCGTAGCAATAGAGTTCTTATGATTCTTAAAACGCGATATCACATCTCATTTCTATGTTTCATGGTAAGATATAATGTGATTTGCGAAGTGTTATGTATTCCTCGTCTACACTTCAAATGAATGTAAATGCGACACTTCCTTGCAAGGAAATAGCGTTTGCAGATGTCTACGTATCGTAGCAATAGAGTTCAAATGCATCTTAAAACGCGATATCGCATCTCATTTCTATGTTTCATGGTAAGATATAATATGATTTGCGAAGTGTTATGTATTCCTCGTCTACACTTCAAATGAATGTAAATGCGACACTTCCTTGCAAGGAAATAGCGTTTGCGAATGTCTACCTATCATAGCAATAGTGTTCTAATGCTTCTTAAAACGCGATATCGCATCTCATCTCTATGTTTCATGGTAAGATATAATATGATTTGCGAAGTGTTATGTATTCCTCGTCTACACTTCAAATGAATGTAAATGCGACACTTCCTTGCAAGGAAATAGCGTTTGCGAATGTCTACCTATCATAGCAATAGTGTTCTAGTGCTTCTTAAAACGCGATATCGCATCTCATCTCTATGTTTCATGGTAAGATATAATACGATTTGCGAAGTGTTATGTATTCCTCGTCTACACTTCAAATGAATGTAAATGCGACACTTCCTTGCAAGGAAATAGCGTTTGCAGATGTCTACGTATCGAAGCAATATGGTTCAAATGCTTCTTAAAACGCGATATCGCATCTCATTTCTATGTTTCATGGTAAGATATATTATGATTTGCGAAGTGTTATGTATTTCTCGTCTACACTTCAAATGAATGTAAATGCGACACTTACTTGCAAGGAAATAGCGTTTGCAGGTGTCTACGTATCGTAGCAATAGAGTTCTTATGATTCTTAAAACGCGATATCGCATCTCATTTCTATGTTTCATGGTAAGATATAATATGATTTGCGAAGTGTTATGTATTCCTCGTCTACACTTCAAATGAATGTGAATGCGAAACTTCCTCGCTAGGAAATAGCGTTTGCAGATGTCTACGTATCGTAGCAATAGATTTCTAATGATTCTTAAAACGCGATATCGCATCTCATTTCTATGTTTCATGGTAAGATATAATATGAATTGCGAAGTATCATGTATACCTCGTCTACACTTCAAATGAATGTAAATGCGACACTTCCTTGCAAGGAAATAGCGTTTGCGAATGTCTATCTATCGTAGCAATAGTGTTCTAATGCTGCTTAAAACGCGATATCGCATCTCATTTCTATGTTTCATGGTAAGATATAATATTCATTGCGAAGTGTTATGCATTCCTCGTCTACGATTCAAATGAATGTAAATGCGACACTTCCTTGCAAGGAAATAGCGTTTGCAGATGTCTACGTATCGTAGCAATAGATTTCTTATGATTCTTAAAACGCGATATCACATCTCATTTCTATGTTTCATGGTAAGATATAATATGATTAGCGAAGTGTTATGTATTCCTCGATCTACACTTCAAATGAATGTGAATGCGACACTTCCTTGCAAGGAAGTAGCGTTTGCAGATGCCTACGTATCGTAGAAATAGAGTTCAAATGCTTCTTAAAACGCGATATCGCATCTCATTTCTATGTTTCATGGTAAGATATAATATGATTTGCGATGTGTTATGTATTCCTCGTCTACACTTCAAATGAATGTAAATGCGACACTTCCTTGCAAGGAAATAGCGTTTGCGAATGTCTACCTATCATAGCAATAGTGTTCTAATGCTTCTTAAAACGCGATATCGCATCTCATCTCTATGTTTCATGGTAAGATATAATATGATTTGCGAAGTGTTATGTATTCCTCGTCTACACTTCAAATGAATGTGAATGCGACACTTCCTTGCAAGGAAATAGCGTTTGCGAATGTCTACCTATCGTAGCAATAGTGTTCTAATGCTTCTTAAAACGCCATATCGCATCTCATCTCTATGTTTCATGGTAAGATATAATACGATTTGCGAAGTGTTATGTATTCCTCGTCTACACTTCAAATGAATGTAAATGCGACACTTCCTTGCAAGGAAATAGCGTTTGCAGATGTCTACGTATCGAAGCAATAGGGTTCAAATGCTTCTTAGAACGCGATATCGCATCTCATTTCTATGTTTCATGGTAAGATATATTATGATTTGCGAAGTATTATGTATTTCTCGTCTACACTTCAAATGAATGTAAATGCGACACTTACTTGCAAGGAAATAGCGTTTGCAGATGTCTGCGTATCGTAGCAATAGAGTTCTTATGATTCTTAGAACGCGATATCGCATCTCATTTCTATGTTTCATGGTAAGATATAATATTCATTGCGAAGTGTTATGCATTCCTCGTCTACGATTGAAATGAATGTAAATGCGACACTTCCTTGCAAGGAAATAGCGTTTGCAGATGTCTACGTATCGTAGCAATAGAGTTCAAATTCTTCTTAAAACGCGATATCGCATCTCATTTCTATGTTTCATGGTAAGATATAATATGATTTGCGAAGTGTCATGTATTCCTCGTCTACACTTCAAATGAATGTAAATGCGACACTTCCATGCATGGAAATAGCGTTTGCAGATGTCTACGTATCGTAGCAATAGTGTTCTTATGTTTCTTAAAACGCGATATCGCATCTCATTTCTATGCTTCATGGTAAGATATAATATGATTTGCGAAGTGTTATGTATTCCTCATCTACACTTCAAATGAATGTAAATGCGACACTTCTTTGCAAGGAAATAGCGTTTGCAAATGTCTACCTATCGTATCAATAGTGTTCTAATGCTTCTTAAAACGCGATATCGCTTCTCATTTCTATGTTTCATGGTAAGATATAATATGATTTGCGAAGTGTTATGTATTCCTCGTCTACACTTCAAATGAATGTAAATGCGACACTTCCTTGCAAGGAAATAGCGTTTGCGAATGTCTACCTATCATAGCAATAGTGTTCTAATGCTTCTAAAAACGCGATATCGCATCTCATCTCTATGTTTCATGGTAAGATATAGTATGATTTGCGAAGTGTTATGTATTCCTCGTCTACACATCAAATGAATGTAAATGCGACACTTCCTTGCAATGTAATAGCGTTTGCAAACGTCTACCTACCGTAGCAATAGAGTTCTAATGCTACGTAAAACGCGATATCGCATCTCCTTTCTATATTTCATGGTAAGATATAATATGATTTGCGAAGTGTTATGTATTCCTCGTCTACACTTCAAATGAATGTAAATGAGACACTTCCTTGCAAGGAAATATCGTTTGCGAATATCCATCTATCGTAGCAATAGTGTTCTAATGCTTCTTAAAACGCGATATCGCATCTCATTTCTATGTTTCATGGTAAGATATAATATGATTTGCGAAGTGTCATGTATTCCTCGTCTACACTTCAAATGAATGTAAATGCGACACTACCTTGCTAGGAAATAGCGTCTGTAGATGTCTAGGTATCGCAGCAATAGAGTTCTAATGCTCCTTAAAACGCGATATCGCATCTCATTTCTATGTTTCATGGTAAGATATAATATAATTTGCGAAGTGTCATGTATTCCTCGTCCACACTTCAAATGAATGTAAATGCGACACTTCGTTGCAAGGAAATAGCGTTTGCGAATATCCATCTATCGTAGCAATAGTGTTCTAATGCTTCCTAAAACGCGATATCGCATCTCATTTCTATGTTTCATGGTAAGATATAATATGATTTGCGAAGTGTTATGTATCCCTCGTCTACACTTCAAATGAATGTAAATGCGACACTTCCTTGCAAGGAAATAGCGTTTGCAGATGTCTATGTGTCGTAGCAATAGATTTCTAATGCTTCTTAAAACGTGATATCGCATCTCATTTCTATGTTTCATGGTAAGATATAATATGATTTGCGAAGTGTCATGTATTCCTCGTCTACACTTCAAATGAATATAAATGCGACACTTCCATCCAAGGAAATAGCGTTTGCAGATGTCTACGTATCGTAGCAATAGTGTTCTTATGTTTCTTAAAACGCGATATCGCATCTCATTTCTATGTTTCATGGTAAGATATAATATGATTTGCGAAGTGTTATGTATTCCTCGTCTACACTTCAAATGAATGTAAATGCGACACTTCCTTGCAAGGAAATAGCGTTTGCAGATGTCTACGTATCGAAGCAATAGAGTTCAAATGCTTCTTAAAACGCGATATCGCATCTCATTTCTATGTTTCATGGTAAGATATAATATGATTTGCGAAGTGTCATGTATTCCTCGTCCACACTTCAAATGAATGTAAATGCGACACTTCGTTGCAAGGAAATAGCGTTTGCGAATATCCATCTATCGTAGCAATAGTGTTCTAATGCTTCTTAAAACGCGATATCGCATCTCATTTCTATGTTTCATGGTAAGATATAATATGATTTGCGAAGTGTTATGTATCCCTCGTCTACACTTCAAATGAATGTAAATGCGACACTTCCTTGCAAGGTAATAGCGTTTGCAGATGTCTATGTGTCGTAGCAATAGATTTCTAATGCTTCTTAAAACGTGATATCGCATCTCATTTCTATGTTTCATGGTAAGATATAATATGATTTGCGAAGTGTCATGTATTCCTCGTCTACACTTCAAATGAATATAAATGCGACACTTCCATCCAAGGAAATAGCGTTTGCAGATGTCTACGTATCGTAGCAATAGTGTTCTTATGTTTCTTAAAACGCGATATCGCATCTCATTTCTATGTTTCATGGTAAGATATAATATGATTTGCGAAGTGTTATGTATTCCTCGTCTACACTTCAAATGAATGTAAATGCGACACTTCCTTGCAAGGAAATAGCGTTTGCAGATGTCTACGTATCGAAGCAATAGAGTTCAAATGCTTCTTAAAACGCGATATCGCATCTCATTTCTATGTTTCATGGTAAGATATAATATGATTTGCGAAGTGTTATGTATTCCTCGTCTACACTTCAAATGAATGTAAATGCGACACTTCCTTGCAAGGAAATAGCGGTTGCGAATGTCTACCTATCATAGCAATAGTGTTCTAATGCTTCTTAAAACGCGATATCGCATCTCATCTCTATGTTTCATGGTAAGATATAATATGATTTGCGAAGTGTTATGTATTCCTCGTCTACACTCCAAATGAATGTAAATGCGACACTTCCTTGCAAGGAAATAGCGTTTGCAAACGTCTACCTACCGTAGCAATAGAGTTCTAATGCTTCGTAAAACGCGATATCGCATCTCATTTCTATATTTCATGGTAAGATATAATATGATTTGCGAAGTGTTATGTATTCCTCGTCTACACTTCAAATGAATGTAAATGAGATACTTCCTTGCAAGGAAATATCGTTTGCGAATATCCATCTATCGTAGCAATAGTGTTCTAATGCTTCTTAAAACGCGATATCGCATCTCATCTCTATGTTTCATGGTAAGATATAATATGATTTGCGAAGTGTTATGTATTCCTCGTCTACACTTCAAATGAATGTAAATGAGACACTTCCTTGCAAGGAAATATCGTTTGCGAATATCCATCTATCGTAGCAATAGTGTTCTAATGCTTCTTAAAACGCGATATCGCATCTCATTTCTATGTTTCATGGTAAGATATAATATGATTTGCGAAGTGTTATGTATTCCTC